>NC_059355.1:2460000-2700000 GCF_019703515.2 Myxocyprinus asiaticus
AAAAGCGGATTTTGGTCTTGAAATATTGATACCTCTGATACTGATCTGTATCAAGAGGACTGATCGATGCTCACATAGAAATATTGATACAAAGTGTTTTATGTAAAACTAAACAATGTGATTATTCATTCAGCTTGAACATCAACGTGTATCATATGCTTCGAAGTGAAAAAAAAAAAATTATTGGGTTGGCAAATATTTTAGTATAGGAACTACTTCTCCTTCCACTCATCTAAATACACACAGAAATGCTGAAAGACATAAGTCCAACAAAGTGAGTGCTGCTTTTTTGTGGTGTTTGACAGAACTAAATAAGTTGCAAAATGATTCTGTCACCAGTAGCTTTTATTGCATGGAGAAAAAAAGCTATGAAACTGCTAAACATCTCTTTTTGTGTTTTATGCAGGACTGAAGCTTAAACATATTTGCCCCAATGCAGAACAGGCTTAATCTTAATTATTCTAATGGTTTGTCAGAAGGCTTAAATAATCTTTATACTGTATGTCTGGCACTCTTATCTGTGATATCTCTCATAATGACACTATGCACATTTTAGTCTTCTCAAACACGTGGTTTCAAAGATGGTTTCATGGGTTCAAACACAAGTTTGAACTTTTTAACAAATGGTAAATATGTCCAAGTCTAACCTCTTTGACTCTCCATTGTCTGAAAACAGCAGCATCACCTTGTTCACAAGATTCAGATGCCAAAAGCCAGTAATCAGACCCAAGAGATCCCAGCAAGAACATTGAACTTAGAGCTCCAAAGAACCCAGCCAGGAACAGCAACACTTCCAGATGCTTGGCTGCTATACAACGATTTTCTGTCTGACTCAATGTTGATTTTTAAATTCTCACATTTCTCACTGGTCTGCGTTGCCAATATCTTGCTGGTTTGTTCAGTTTCCTCAGTTGTTCACATCATTTCTTGTCTTTCTATCAAAATGGTGTGTTCTGTCTTTCACTGGTCCAAACACCATTCTTGGAGTCCAGCTGTAGAGGCTTAATTTAAAACAGTGTGCTTCAGTTCAGTAAAATAAATTACAGGTAAAAGTGTTAATATGTGGTTAAAGGGTCCTGTGACTGACAATCTTCATTTTAGGATTTTAGTGCTATTGTTCCTTGTTACACTGCTATCAGAGCATGTGGGATTTTCATAAGCTGAATTTGGTCTGTACTGGTGAGGTAATGGTATAGAAAATAGAATCTGTCATCATGTGTTCATGGAGTCAGTATTTAGTTACCTTTTATAATAAAAAAAATAGCTGTGCCACTGTGAAAAGTTTATTTAACTGTGAAATAGAACTCAAGAAACAAATGTCCTAATTAAATGCATTTTTTTTTTTTTTTTTTTTTTTTCAGAAATTATTGTATAGCTGTATTAACTGTGCACTTTTGCTTTACTCCTGAGAACATCTGACATCTGAGAAAAAATGTAACATAAGACAGCTTCCACCATGATAGATTCCCCTGAGTGACTGTCATCACACACCAAACACCTTATTCATTGTCAAAGCAGATAATCAGCTCTGGAAAAACAGTTCAAGCACTATACTGGAGATATATTAAACAGCAGAAAGTGATGGCTCTTACACTGAATAAGTGAGATATTTTATTTTAAATACACATCCATGTTTCTGCAGAAACATTCTAAGCACAAGCCTGTCTTACTTTCAGAAATGTTGTCAAAAATGTAATCAGTTTAAAATGAATTAAAAATGAAAAAGTCATTGTTTAAACTTGAATTACATAATCTAATCTAAAGGAAGTTGGCTGAAGTAAGATTGGCAGATCAAACATTCCAAAGGAACCTCAATAAGCTCTGTCAATAAATCAGTAATGGGCTTTTAATGATGTTTCACATCATTCTTGGTCTTATCCACAGTTTTCTTGAGCAACCAATGGGTGGCGCCATGATGATTTTACAGTAAGTGCCTGTTTTCTGTTACTGGTCTCGAGATGCAGTGTAAAAACTACCGAAACGAGCAATCCAGATGGAGAAAGCAATCATTAAAATGTTATTAGGAGTAAAGAAATTAATTTCAGTCTCAACTTGTGCAGTTGTTGGCTGTCACAACCCAAAGCAGTTAATGATATAAACATAACTAACCTCGGACCATCGCTTCATGTCATCTACACACTCAGCTAAGGCACTGTCAAAAAAATACGGTTCCCTATCTGTAACTCACTCGACGTTGGTGTCGATGTAGTGACACTAGGGGTCACTCTTGGGAGCCCGAGACACCTCTGGTCTTTGATAAAAGGCCAATGAAAATTGGAGAGTGGTATTTGCATGCCACTCCCCCGAACATACGGGTATAAAAGGAGCTGGTATGCAACCACTCATTCAATTTTCTCTTCGGAGCCGAACGGTCATGCTCGCTGAGCTGAATACTACTGTTCATTCACCTGCTGGATCTGACAGCGCATTTCAGCGGCTTCTCCCTCCTCTGCACTGGTGCACTGCAGAGAATGCCCCTGGGCGCTTCGGCAGAAAAACTAGAGAGTATATTTTCTGAAAGAGCATTTTTCCCCTCTAAAAGAGTATATATTTCTCTAAAAGAGCGCACACACGGAACGTCTTTTAAAGACGCGTCTTTTTAAAGATGCTTTTCCGATTGTGTGTTATACCTGGTTGTGCTCGTTATCTCTCGCCTTCTAACGGTCACGATCACTGTCTTTCATGTCTGGGCACTGCTCACACGGAGACAGCGTTCGTGGATGGTCACGTTCTCATTGCGAGAATATGTCCATGGCAACGTTGCGGTTGCGGCTCGCCTTCGTAAGAAAGCAAGCCACCCCAGAGGCTCCCTCCTCGGTCCTTTTACCCACGGGTTTGAGGCCAGCGCGGATAGCACTGGGGGCGATTTGGGGACCCCAATGGGACCACCTCCGCCGGGTACCCCCCAGCGGACCTCCCATTCCCCAGCACGCTCGTCTGCCCCGAGCGGGCTTCCGGGTGAGTCCGCCGGCTCGTCTCACAGCGAGTTCGACCTCTTATTCGGAGCCCGCGAAAGTGATGAGCTCTCGAGCGCAGCATCGGAGAGCGGGCTCGTCCAGTCGGAAGCCTCAGCTGGGCTCCTCCCTTCGGGGTCGATCGCCCAGTCACAGGCTGACGCGGAGATGACGACATGCTTTCCCGGACAGCCGCGAGCGTCAGTTAGAGTAGATTTCACCACTCTTCCCTGAACCCTCGCGGCTCGGTGATTGGTTCCTGGGCTCGCGGCGCCGCTCAAAGCCACGCCCCGCCCCGTTCCTTTCTTCCTGGAAGTGCATGAAGGGCTGACAAGGTTGCGGGAGGCACTTTTTACTGCCCGGTCCCGATCTTTTCAGCTTCCCCGCTCTCACTACCCTCGATGGTGGGGCGGCCAAGGGTTATTCGGCAATCCCCCGGTGGATAAAGGCGCTCGCGGTGCACCTATGCCCGCAGAGCGCCGCCACCTGGCGCGGGTGCCCAAAGCCCCCGTCCAAGGCCTGTAGGTTTACGTCATCTCTGATGGTCGAAGCCTACGGTGCCGCTGGACAAGCCGTCTCCGCCCTGCACGCCATGGCTCTCCTGCAAGTCCGCCAAGGCGCTAAAGGAACTGCACAAGGGTAGTTCCGCCCCGGGATTGATGCAGGAACTGCGCTCGGCGACCGACCTCGCTCTCCGAGCGACGGAGGTCACGGCGTGGTTTCTCGGGCGGACGATGGCCACACTAGTGGTCCAGGAGCGCCACCTTTGGCTCAACCTGGTCGAGATGGGTGAGGCTGACAGGACACGATTCCTTGCTGCCCCATTTCCCAGGCGGGCCTATTCAGTGACACCGTCGAGGACTTTGCCCAGCAGTTCTCGATGGTAGAGCAGTAGATGGATGCTAGCTGGCTTATCCTGCCTGGCGCGGCTCAAGATCCCGCACCCCATCTACTCATCGCCGAGGGCGTCCCCCTGCGGTGACTGCCCCGGCATGGAGCCCACCGCAGGAAGCCGACTCCACCCGTCTCACAACCGGCACTGAAGAACCCACGGAGGTCTTCGAAGCGCCCCTGAGACGGGCACCCAGGGACAACGAAACCCGCTGCTCTGGAGCTGGTAAGCAGATCTTCATCTTTTTGTTACCTTTTGCATTTAATTGCGCTGCATGCAAGTGGCTGCAGTACTCAAGAGCTCAGCAAGAGTGGTTTCCTTGTTCCCTGGGTCACATATCCGGTGTGTACGGCTGGCATCACGACCACCGTCCACCACTCCATTTGGCAGATTGGCGCTCCAGCGGCGGTCTCCCGCCCTGAGCGCCCAGCTGTGGCACAAATCCGACCCGATGTGACAGTCTCCACGGGTCACGAGGACAGGTCTCTTCCTCCCCCGTCCCAGGCTGTTCCGGGGGTGGTCACAAGGAGCCAGGTAAGTGCTTCGATGTCCTCGGACTCAGCACGGCCACGATGTGGTGTGGCACCTCGAGCTCCGCCCCGCCGCGAGGCCCCACCTTCCGGTACATCCGATGATGTTGTTCCTTTGGTCCCCCTTGCGTGGAACTTGGACGCATGGCTTGAGCTTTCCAGTCCGTCACGAGGGCTGGTCCGGACCGTCCGACTCGGCTGCGCGATTCAATAGCCGGGCATCCGCCCAGGTCCAGCGGTGTCCACTTCACCTTGGTGAAAGACGGAAACGCTGCTACCTTGCGGAGATCGCTACCCTCCTACGGAAGGACGCGATAGAACCTGTCCCTCCAGCCGAGATGAAGAAGGGGTTTTACAGCCCCTACTTCATTGTACCGAAAAAAGGCGGTGGGTTGCGGCCAATCTTGGACCTGCGAGTACTGAACCGGGCCTTACACAGACTCCCGTTCAAGATGCTGATGCAAAGATGCATTCTAGCGAGCGTCCGGCATCAAGATTGGTTCGCGGCGGTAGACCCAAAGGATGCGTACTTTCACGTCTCGATCCTTCCTCGACACAGACCCTTCCTGCAGTTCGCGTTCGAGGGTCAGGCGTATCGGTACAAAGTCCTCCCTTTCGGCCTGTCCCTGTCTCCTCGCGTCTTTACGAAGATCGCAGAGGCTGCCCTTGCCCCGTTAAGGGAGGTGGGCATTCGCATTCTCAACTATCTCGACGACTGGCTGATCTTAGCTCACTCTCGAGACGGGTTATGCGCACACAGGGACCTGGTGCTCTCACACCTCAGCCGACTAGGGCTTCGGGTCAGCTGGGAAAAGAGCAAGTTCCTCCCAGTTCAGAGCATCTCTTTTCTCGGTTTGGAGTTGGACTCAGTCTCCTTAACGGCGCACCTTACGAACGAGCGCGCCCAGTCGGTGCTGGCCTGTTTGAAGGCGTTCAAACAGAAAACAGCGGTTCCACTGAAACATTTTCAGAGGCTCCTGGGGCATATGGCATCCTCGGCGGTGGCCACTCCGCTCGGGTTGATGCATATGAGGCCGCTTCAGCACTGGCTCCAGACTCGAGTCCCGAGACGGGCATGGCGCCACGGGACACACCGCGTGGCCATTACGTCGGTCTGTCACCGTCTTTTCAGCCCTTGGACCGACCTCTCATTTCCACGAGCAGGTGTTCCGCTAGAACTGGTCTCCAGGCGCGTTGTGGTCACGACAGACGCCTCCAAAACGGGCTGGGGCGCTGTTGGCAATGGGCACACAGCCGCCGGCCTCTAGACGGGTCCGCGGCTGCGTTGGCACATCAATTGCCTCGAGTTACTGGCAATTCTGCTCGCCCTGTGGAGGTTCAGGCCGTTGATCCAGGGCAAGCACGTGCTAGTTCGGACAGACAGCATGGCAGCGGTAGCATATGTCAACCGCCAAGGCGGTCTGCGCTCCCGCTGTATGTCAGACCCTGTGCAAGGTCAGGGAGGACGAGGAGAAGGTCGTCCTGGTAAGCACCCTACTGGCCCGCCCAGACGTGGTGCTTGGACCTCACGCTCCTCGTGAAAGCTCCCCCCGGGCAAATTCCCCTGAGGAAGGCCCTTCTTTCTCAGGGAAGGGGCACCATCCAGCACCCGTGCCCAGACTTCTGGAATCTCCATGTCTGGCCCCTGGATGGGACGCATTCACTCAGGCTAGGGCTCCATCTATGAGGCGCCTGTATGCCTTTAAGTGGCGTCTGTTCACTAAGTGGTGTTCTTCCCATCAGGAAGACCCCCAGAGGTGTGCAGTCAGATCAGTGCTTTCCTTCCTGCAAGAGAGGTTGGAAGGGAGGCTGTCCCCTTCCACCTTGAAGGTGTACGTTGCTGCCATAGCAGCACACCACGACGCAGTCGACGGTAAGTCCTTAGGGAAGCATGATCTGATCATCAGGTTCCTAAGAGGCGCCAGGAGGCTGAATCCCTCCAGGCCGCGCCTCGTTCCCTCATCGGACCTCTGCAGTTTTTCAGGGTCTACAGAGAGCCCCCTTTGAGCTTTGCAGTCAGCCGGGCTTAAGGCACTCTCCTTGAAGACTGCCCTCCTGACTGCGCTCACTTCCATCAAGAGGGTAGGTGACCTGCAAGCGTTCTCTGTCAGCGAAACGTGCCTGGAGTTCGGTCCGGGCTATTCTCACGTGATCCTGAGACCCCCGACCGGGCTATGTGCCCAAGGTTCCCACCACTCCTTTTAGGGACCAGGTGGTGAACCAGCAAGCGTTGCCCCAGGAGGAGGCAGACCCAGCCCTGTCGTTGCTGTGTCCGGTGCACGTTTTACGCATCTATTTGGATCGCACGCAGAGCTTTAGAATCTCTGAGCAGCTCTTTGTCTGCTTTGGTGCACAGCGGAAAGGAAGCGCTGTCTCCAAGCAGAGGATCGCCCACTGGCTCATTGACGCCATAACTATGGCATATCTCGCCCAAAACATGCCGCCCCCGGTAGGGCTACGAGCCCATTCTACCCGTGGTGTAGCGGCTTCTTGGGCCCTGGCCAGAGGTGCCTCTCTAACAGACATTTGCAGAGCAGCGGGCTGGGCAACACCCAACACCTTTGCAAGGTTCTACAACCTCCGGGTGGAACCGGTTTCATCCCAGGTAGTGGCACGCAACACAAGCGGATAAGCCTGGGATAGCCGGCCGGGTGTATCACTTGCACATAGCACCTTCCACCTCCTTTTGAGCTGAAGACATGCGCTGTTAATTCCCAGTATTGTTCACAAAAGTTGTTCCCTGATTGACTTCCTCCGAGCCCTGTGGCAGTCGAGTTTTCGGAGAGACTCGCTGCCGGCCCAGTACACGCGCTAACTAAGAGCCCGGTTCTGGGGTAGGTGCTCCGCATGTGGCGGTTCCCTGTAAGGCTAACCCCATGCGATCTATATCTTCCGCTAGTTCTTTCCCTGCTGGCAAACTGCGTCTTCCTTGGGCAGAGCCCCTCTGCCCCAGTCTCCATGTTGTAGTAACTCCTCCCCCATTGGGCAGGATCTACCTTGAAGGCTCTCCACATGGTTGGAAAGACCATGTGATATATTCTTCCACTTAAATATCCCCCCCTCTCTTGGGGCGAGGTGTGGTCTCTGCAGTGTCCTCCCCTTGGGAGGGACACCCCCCGACTAGACCTGGCGGCCCAGTTGGATAATCCCCCTTCTTTTTTAGGGAGTGGAAAAAGAGAAGGGGAAAGAGGCCACGACTGGGTTAAGCCTGTCTCTATCTCTGGGTAGTCGACTTGTCCCCAAAAAGGGCCGTTCGACACTCATAACTATGTTGGGGGAGGTTACGTGTCGACCTGGTGCGCTGGCTATGAGGCACACAGCAAATCTGCCCACCACACACCGCCAGTTCATGTAACACAGTTCAGCCTTGTGGCGTTTTGTATAGGGACTACTAGTGTCACTACATCGACACCAACGTCGGGTGAGTGACAGATAGGGAACGTCATGGTTACTGGTGTAACCTCCGTTCCCTGATGGAGGGAACGAGACGTTGGTCCCTCCTGCCACAACGCTGAACTACCTGCTGAAATGGCCGGACCTTATATCGGCTCCTCAGCGTAAAACCTGAATGAGTGGTTGCATACCAGCTCCTTTTATACCCGTATGTTCGGGGGAGTGGCATGCAAATACCACTCGCCAATTTTCATTGGCCTTTTATCAAAGACAAGAGGTGTCTCGGGCTCCCAAGAGTGACCCCTAGTGTCACTACATCGACACCAACGTCTCGTTCCCTCCATCAGGGAACGGAGGTTACACCAGTAACCATGACGTTATCTCGACTTTGTGAAGTTTGGGCACTATACAGCCACATGTTTTTGTAAATTTTTACAACTGTAATACTTTAAACATCACATTACCCGCTAAGAATATACGCAGATCTGGTGAAAACACTGGATTCCGGAAATTTAAAACATGCAAATCATGGAACATTTCCGCATTCAGGAAAAGGTGAATAAGGCAGTGGTTCTCGATTGGTTCTCAACCCAAAAATGTGTTGCAGATCTGTTCTGATAAGAGTCATGGACAGCATGGAATAAAAAAGGCAGATGCTGTTTGCACTAGGTGTAAAAAGCAATCAAAAGCATCTTCTTGGCACTACATGCAAATAGTTTAAGATGCTATTTACACCCCTAATTAAACACTAACATACAGTATAGTAGCATCACTGCAGAGTGTTTATTGTGTTTATTTAGAATCCCTTTGACACCCTTAAACCTAACCTTCTTTTACAAATATTAACCATGTTTTTACCATCACCATTGTATTTGTAGTAAAATCAAAGTAACCACAAAATTAACTATGGTTACTATATTAACACTATTTTACCTTATTGCATTAAAACTAGGACTTCTGGCAAAAAAACATAGTTAATACAATATTACTGTAGTAAAAACATGGTTAATTTTACCCAGATCAAATTTTTCTCTCAACTCCTCAACCTTCATCGTGATCAAATCACTGCGAGAAAATCAACCTTCGTTAATTTTAATGTATTAAAATCAGTAATTTGAAAGGAAATATTAAGAATGGAGACAGGAAACAGGACGGGGAAAGGTGTGACAAAAGGCAGAATCGAACCTGGTTTGTCCAGATGAAAATTTTTTTTTAAAAATCCAACAGTCTTTACACATCACGCCTCTGCAGCAGCACTTGGGGTTGCAGTTTGTCTTTAGTTTCTGTGTTTCAACCAGACTATTTGAGTGCAAATAGCCATGCTGTGTAGCAGGTGCTATTTACAACTAGTGCAAATAGTCACTCCGAAAAAAGAATGTTAAATGTGAATAATAAAATACATGTAAAGTTAGGATAACAAAATAAATAGGCTTATCAACTTATAATGAGTGAGAAAATGCTTCCCATATCTTTCGTTGATGATGTCAATAATCTTACATTGTGACTCACTTTAACGCTTAATAAAGCATCCTAAAGTGTCATAAAAGTCCATGTAACTCTTGCGTCAAATACCAAGTCCTCTGAAGGCATACGGCAGTATAATTAGCAGACCATAATTTAAGTCATGATTCACTCATCATGATGCCATATCAACCTCATTTGTTCTTGCGACATGACGCCATTACGTTTGGTCACGAGACGTGCAAGAACCAAGGTTTGATTTTATCGATTTAGCTGCCATATTGGATTTTAGCATTGTTTACAGGCTTTATCAATGATTTGATTTTAAATGTGGCCAAGTTTGAGACATCACAGAGGTCACATAAACTGGAACACATAAAGACAGTATCACCCAGATATCACATAGAGACTGTGTCTGTTCCCTGAACTACCATACACAAACCCCTCACTTAATCATTTAGAAAAAATATGATTAAGGTCAAACTTGAAAATAACAAAAAACTTGAAGATAAACATCATATGAAGGTAGGGCTACTCAACATTAGATCTCTTTCAACCAAAGCACTAATTGTAAATGAAATTATTACAGATCATAGTTTAGATGTGCTCTGTTTGACTGAAACATGACTTAAACCAGATGAATATATTCATTTAAATGAGTCTGCTCCCCCGGGTTATTGTTAAATTGGTATTATTAAATTCTGCCGCAGGGCAATGACATCTCTTGTATGCTGCGATTAGCTAATGTAACTCAATCTACACCACGTTATCTTTCAGGTAGAACTATTCTTTTGACCACTAAAGATAGCTTCACTTACAATCTTCCAGATTTGTCTCAAATACTCAGTAAGCCAAAAAGTCTAAAAGAACTTGATGTAATCACAGAAAATATAAATACATTCTTCTCTAGCACTCCCGATAGTGTCGCCCCCTTCGATTAAAGAAAAAAAAACGCTTATTAAGAAGCCACAGCCTGATCCTGGAGATTTGGCTAATTATAGACCGATTTCAAATCTCCCATTTATGTAGAAAATACTAGAAAATGTAGCGTCTCCCCAACTATGTTCATTTCTACAGAGAAATTGTATATATGAACAATTCAGTCAGGATTCAGGCCCCATCACAGTATAGAAACTGCACTTACTTCATCTGATTGCTGCTGTATTTCTCTTCTAGTGCTTTTAGATGTTAGTTATGCCTTCGACACAATAGATCACAACATTCTCTTGGATAGGCTTGAGATTTATGTTGGAATTTCTACCACTTTGTCTGTGTAAACGAGGAATTGTTCAATTAAAAAAAATGTATGAATGGAGTGCCACAGGGATCAGTTTTTGGGCCTCTGCTTTTCTCCTTCTAATTTATATGCGTCCACTGGGAGATATTTTCAGGAATCGTGGGATAAGTTTCCACATTTATGCTGATGATGATACCCAACTTTATATTTCTTCGACACCCAACGAAATTTTGCAATTCTCCAAATTAGCAAAGTGTATCAATGAAATCAAAGATTGGATGGCCAGAAATGTCCTTCTACTCAATTCGGACAAAAATTAGAGGTACGAATTATTGGACCAAAAACTTTAAAAATAAGCCGCTAAAATATAATTTGACTCTCGATAGATGTACTGTTACATCGTCGTCTACAGCGAAGAAGGTGTTATATTTGATAACAATGTGTCTTTTGAAAATCAAATTTCCAATGTTTGTAGAAATATTTCTAAGTTATGACTCTCTGTTGCTGATGTCAAAAAATGAATTCATGCGTTCATGACCTCAAGACTAGATTATTGTAATGCATTACTGGGAGGATGTCATGCAAGTTCAATAAATATACTTAAATTGGTTCAAAATGCAGCAGCCAGAGAGCTGACTAGAACCAAGAAATATGATCAGATTAGCCCCATTTTATCATTGTTACGTTGGATACCTGTTAAATTTTATATTAATTTTAAAATTCTGTTAACCACGCACAAAGCTTTGAATGGTCTAGCTCCACAGTACTTAAGTGACCTTGTACCACGCTATATTCCATCATTACGATTGCAAAATTCTGGCCTGTTAAAAGTACCTAGAATATCAAAATCCACAAAATGAGGTAGATCCTTTTCATATTTGGCTCCTAAACTATGGAATAGTCTTCCTAACACTGTTCGGGACTCAGACACACTCTCTCAGTTTAAGTCTAGTCTAAAGGCTCATCTATTCAGCTGTAATATTTAACTCTGCAATAGATGAAGAGCATCTATGCTAATATTATTCTATTTGTTTACCTGTCCCAACCTCGGGATTCATATCACGAGGTTACCAGAGCTGGCCGGATCCTGCTCCATTCCTGCTTGGTGTCGGACTCCACTGCTACGTGTCGCTGAGTGATGATGACTAACTACAGCCATTGCCAGCCAGACATCATTTCAGTCTACTACGATGGACTTCAGAGGATGAACTGATGCCAACTCCAACTGTAATACATGGGATACTTCATATGCCACTGCCTGAACCTTGGACTTAGGATGGACCTCACCGAACCTCACAGAAATGACCTGCCGGTTGAACTGTGATCCACCTCGCTGATCTCTGCCTGCATCACCTTGGTCTAATGATGGATTACACTCTTAAAATGGAATACATAGATTATCAATGACTTGCCATCAAAAGCCTACATCAGCCAAATAAGAAAGGACAATGCATCTACAGTATGTGAACTTCTGCAGCTAATCCAGGATGGATTTGAAAGACATAATCATTCATCTTACAGTGAAAACAAAATCTTTGTTTAAACACTGGCCCTTAACCCTTACTTAATTTACTAATTTTAAACCATGACTTTCACTACACACACACACATACACACAAAACTAATATTGGCATTATATTCATGCTGTTTAGCCAGAGGGGAACTGGCCCTTACAGTGAGCCTGGTTTCTCCCAAGGTTATTTTTCTACATAAACCAAGTTTATATACTACAAATACAATGGAGTTTTGTGTTCCTTGCCACAGTTGCCTTCGGCTTGCTCACTGGGGTTCTAAATACAATTATTATTTAATTATTAAATGTATTATTTATTTTTACACACAATTTACAATTTAATTTTAATCAAAATAGGCAATGATGACTCGAAGACTATAGATATTACAGTATAATTTTCTGTTAAAGCATGTTTTTCTGTAAAGCTGCTTTGAAACGATGTGTGTTGTGAAAAGTGCTATACAAATAAAAATTACTTGACTCTGATCGTGGATTGGACGTGGCCCTTTAAGAGTTTTGCCGTGCACGCTTTCTGGCACTCTCTCATGTTATACATGTGTGCTGGTTTGAGACGTGGAATGTGCGTTGTGCAGGAGAGCTCCTGGTTTTGTTCATCGGTTCATCAACAGTCATAATAAAACCCCCAAAATATATTTTTGTATCCTGTGTTGTTTCTTTACAACCACCGGTTACATATAGTTAATAGCAGTTTAAATTATGGTCTGTTCATTATACAAAGTTATTGCATGCCTTCATAGGACTATGATACTTTATTAAGTGTTAACGTGAGTGTGATCACTGAATTCAGCCAATGAGAAATTCATTAAATTATTTCCATTTGTTTTCTGCATGGAAAATGAGGTCATATAGGTTTGGAAAGACATGAGGGTGAGTAAATGATGACAGAATTTCCATTTTGGGGTGAACTATTCTTTTAAGCAGACTGCAGAAGTGGCAGAATGATTTCAAATAAGAATGTCCCTGGTTCTGTCATCATTGTACAAGGCATGTTTACCTAAAATATAAGTGAATAAAATCGTTTCACTCTTATAATTGTATTAGATTATAAGGTAGTTTAACCTGTTTAGAGTTATGTAGAGTTCTATATATAGAGTTCTGAGACTTATGGCGATAAGTCTCAGAAAAGACACTTTCTCTCTGTCCTACACTCTTTCTTAACCTTTGCTTGCCAGTTTCTCTTCATTCCTCCTTTTCCAAAATCTTTAATCTTATAAATTAGTGGAGTCACGTGACGCCATGCGAGGTTCGGACATGTTTTTTATTTTTTTAAGGAGGACTGTTGGTTGATAAGATCTGATATCTATCAAATCAAATCAAATCAAATCACTTTATTGTCACACAGCCATATACACAAGTGCAATGGTGTGTGAAATTCTTGGGTGCAGTTCCAATCAACATATTCCAGACATATACCAATTTACAATAACATCAAATTAACACAACACAATTTAAACATCTGTTATACACATAATTACACTCAACAATATACAAATAATAACATACACTGTACAGTATACAATACGCTGTTTTTGTTTTGTTTTTTTTTTTTTGTTTTTTTTCTTCTATATAGATACACATTATTCAATAAAAATTAAAAATAAAAATATATATAAAAAAAAGTATATATATATATATATATATATATATATATATATATATACATATAGAATGTACAGTATTGTACTGTATTGACATTCAGGCTGTCGGTTGATAGTCAGCTGTTAAGAGAGAATATAATATAATAATAATATAATTTATGACAGTCCAGTGTGAGATATAAGAGTAAGGGTAATAAAATGCAGTGCTGATGTATTTTGATCGTGGGAGATCAAGAGTTCAGAAGTCTGATTGCTTGGGGGAAGAAGCTATCATGGAGTCGGCTGGTGCAGGTCCTGATGCTGCGATACCACTTACCTGATGGTAGCAGTGAGAACAGCCCATGGCTCGGGTGGCTGGAGTCTCTGATGATCCTCCGAGCTTTTTTCACACACCGCCTTGTATATATTTCCTGGAGGGAGGGAAGCTCACCTCCGATGATGTGTCTGGCAGTTCGCACCACCCTTTGCAGTGCTTTGCGGTTGTGGGCGGTGCTATTGCCGTACCAGGCGGAGATACAGCCAGTCAGGATGCTCTCCACAGTGCAGGTGTAGAACCGTGTGAGGATGTGGCGGTTCATTCCAAACTTCCTCAGCCGTCTCAGGAAGAAGAGGCGCTGATGAGCCTTCTTCACAACGACTTCAGTGTGGACGGACCATGTGAGTTCCTCAGTGATGTGGACACCCAGGAACTTGAAGCTGCTGACTCTCTCCACTGGTGCTCCATTGATGGTGTTGGGACTGTGTTCTCTGTCTTTTCTTCTGAAGTCCACCACAAGCTCCTTTGTCTTGCTGACGTTGAGGGAGAGGTTGTGCTCCTGACACCAGTGTGTCAGAGTGTGCACCTCCTCTCTGTAGGCTGTTTCATCATTGTCAGTGATCAGACCTACCACCATCGTGTCATCAGCAAACTTAATGATGGCATTGGAGCTATGTGTTGCCACACAGTCATGTGTGTACAAGGAATACAGTAGTGGGCTGAGAACACAGCCCTGCGGGGCTCCAGTGTTGAGGGTTAGTGATGAGGAGATGTTGCTGCCTATTCTAACCACCTGGCATCTGCTTGACAGGAAGTCCAGGATCCAGCTGCACAGCGAGCTGTTTAAGCCCAGAGCCCAGAGTTTCTCATCTAGCTTGGAGGGCACTATGGTGTTGAATGCTGAGCTGTAGTCTACAAACAACATTCTCACATAAGTGTTCCTTTTTTCCAGGTGGGAGAGAGCAGTGTGTATTGTAGATGCAATGGCATCATCAGTGGAGTGGTTGTTGCGGTAAGCAAACTGCAGCGGGTCAAGATTGAGTGGCAATACAGAGCAGATGTAATCTCTGATTAGTCTCTCAAAACATTTGCTGATGATGGGGGTCAGAGCAACAGGATGCCAGTCATTTAAACAAGTTATTTTTGATTGTTTTGGTACAGGCACAATGGTGGATGTTTTAAAGCATGTGGGGACTACAGACAAAGAGAGGAAAAGGTTGAAAATGTCCGTAAAAACACCAGCCAGCTGGTTCGCGCACGCTCTGATGACGCGGCCCAGAATGCCGTCTGGGCCCGCGGCTTTGCGGATATTCACCCGTCGGAAGGATCGTGTTACATCCGCTACAGAGACGGAGAGTGAACTAACCTCTGTAGCTTCAGCCGCGAGAGCTCTCTCCATGAGGGTGGTGTTATTTCCCTCGAAACAAGCATAAAAAGTATTTAGCTCATCCGGTAGAGAGGCAGCAGTGTTCATGGCGGAGTTTTTATTCCCTTTAAAGTCCGTGATGATGTTAATTCCCTGCCACATGCTTCTAGAGTTGGTGGTGTTAAACTGTCCTTCAATCTTGCTCCTGTACTGGCGTTTTGCTGTTTTGATAGTTTTTCGGAGGGCATAACTGGCTTGTTTATGCTCCTCCGCGTTCCCGGAATTAAATGTGCGGAGTTCTGCACATTAAGTGCCACGCAAACATCGCTACTGATCCATGGCTTCTGATTCGGATAGATTCGTACAGTTCTGGTCGGAATCACTTCCTCTACGCACGTTCTGATGAAACACATTACACTATCAGCGTAAAGCTCGATGTCGTCATCAGAGACGGACCGGAACATCTCCCAGTCCGTGTGTTCAAAACAGTCTTGTAGCATAGAGTCTGATTGGTTCGACCAGCACTGGATCGTTCTGAGGGTGGGTGCTTCCTGTTTCAATTTCTGCCTGTAAGCGGGCAGAAGCAGAATGGAAGAGTGGTCTGATTTGCCAAATGGTGGGCGGGGGAGGGATTTGTAGCCATCCCGGAACGGAGAGTAGCAATGGTCCAAAACCCGGTCCCCTCGTGTGTTGAAACTAATGTGCTGGTGATATTTTGGTGCGACTGATTTTAAACTGGCTTTATTAAAGTCCCCGGTCACAATGAACGCGGCCTCAGGGTGCGCGGTTTCCTGCTCACTTATAATCCCATACAGTTCCTTGAGTGCCTGGTCTGTGTCGGCTTGTGGGGGAATGTACACAGCAGTGATAATGACCGCTGTGAATTCCCTCGGTAGCCAGAATGGTCGACACAGAAGCATAAGAAATTCCAGATCAGGAGAACAGAAAGACTTGATGGAATGTACGTTCCTCTGATCACACCAGGATTTGTTGATCATAAAACATACACCACCTCCTCTAGTTTTACCTGAGAGGTCTTTCGCTCTGTCCGCTCGGTGGACGGAGAACCCCGCGGGTTCAATGGCTGAGTCTGGAATCTCAGCAGACATCCAAGTTTCTGTTAGGCAGATAATGCAGCAGTCCCTCGTCTCTCGTTGGAAAGAGATCCGCGCTTTCAGCTCGCAGAGCTTGTTATCCAGAGACTGAACATTTGCCAGTAGAATAGTGGGTAGCGGGGGTCGATTTGCGCGGCGTCTTACTCTGATGAGAATGCCGGCTCTGTTTCCCCTTTCCCTCCTGCGTTTCTGCGGCCGTGCTGCCCAGACAAAGGGCTCTGCTTGCGTGTTTGTAAACAGCGGGTCGGCATTGAGGAATGTGAAGTCCGGTTTTCAGTGTGAGATCGCTGAACCAATGTCCAAAAGTGTTTGTCTGTCATAGACAATAAGGCAGACAACATCCAAGACAAAAAACATAAGAATTGTGAACAAAACAAACAAAACATTGCTATGTTGTGTCAGAGCTCGCAACGCAGCAGCCATACTCGGCGCCATCTTGAGTGTGAACGGCGAGCTCTGCGCACTTTGCTAGTTTTAATACTTTTGATGTCATAAATCTGTGAGATTCGATACACCCTGTTCCATAACTGTTCTAGGAAGACAATATGTCAAAGAATTAAAAATCCTCTGGCTCTGGAGACATTAAAAGACACTTACGTGCTCAAGCTGATGCCCCTGAGCAGCAGGCTACAAGCCCGGGAACCGATTTGGCTAGAGAAGTGAGGAAAATTTGGCGAGAATTGTTGAACATGTTGGCAATACTGATGAAGGTCATTGCTGACTTGGAGGATCTTGCTGTAATACATCGATCGATCATGCCATGGGGACGAAATTCACTGAGGTGGTCACAAGAGTGGGGGATGTCGAGAAACGGATCGATTATCTGGAGTCAACGAAGAGGGAATTAGCTGCTAATCCGCTAGCAACCAAGGTGGATTTGGAGTGCATCTGGGAGAAATTGGAGGACTTGGAGAACTGCAAACGGCGGAATAACATCCAAATCTTCGGAATTCCTGAAGCCGAAGAGGGTCAGGATATGATGGAATTCCTGGACGGGCTTTTTCCAAATCTGCTTGACATAACAGGCCATAAGCTGGAAATTGAGCAAGCTTACAGGGTTCCAGCTTGGCGATCTGCTGAGGGAGACTGGCCCTATCAATTCTGGCCAAATTTCTGAGATCATCCGATAAAGATCTCGTGTTGCGTGAGGCGAGGGGTAAAGGAAGTCTATTTTTGGAAGAACCACAGCATTTTCTTGTTCCCAGACTTTGCGAAGAGATAAACGTGATTGATTCAAGGAATGCAAGAAACTCTTACATCAATGGAAGGTCACTTTTGCACTGATGTTCCTGGCCAAATTGAGAATAGATGCTAAAGATGGCTGCAAAACATTTACATGTCCCCAACAAGCGATGTCCTTCATAAAGTCAATGGAGTGAGTAAGTTATTTTGTGGTACTCACTTTGCAGCCAAATGGACCTACTCACTGAACATTCACTTGACTGTTCGAGGAACTGAATGCCTTTTTTGTTTCTTTTTGTGCTGGTTCCGCCTAGTGGCTGGAGTTTGTTTTGTTTTTTGGAATAACACTCCTTCAGGACTGGATGAATCTGCACATTCTTTGTGCTTATGCCTCCTATTGGCTGGAGTTTGTTTTGTAGAGTATTTCTTGCAAGACACTGGAGTGATTAGGTCATTTGTTGCACTGGGCCGGCTCACTGAACATTCGTTTGACTGTCCGAGGAAACTGAGCTACTAGCCCTCCCTTTTTTTTTTCTTTTTTTTTTTTTTTTGGCTGGTTCCACATAGCGGCTGGAGTTTGTTTTGTGGAATAACACACCTTCAGGACAGTTATGTGGACGAATCTACACATTCTTTGTGTTTATTCTGCCTATTGGATGATGTTTGTTTTATAGATTATCTGTTGTTTTGTAACTCTATCTCACAAAATTTGTATAGAAACACTGGACTTGAGCAATCTGATGGCAAAGTTGTTGTGGGGGCTCTCGTAGGTGTAAATAGACTGTTTGAGTTTAGAGGGATGGACACCAGTTGGCGCTGTCATGCGCGGGGTTAATGCGCACGTTTTTCTTTTTTCTGTTTGTTTGGTTCTGGGGAAGTTCGGGGTTTGATTGTTACACTAATGTTGGAATGTGGTCTTTATAATTTTGTTTTTGACACACAATCTATTTTTTCTCATATGTCAAAATGTCAAATGTTAATATGAGCGGATTGTCTCTCTCACATGGAATGTGAATGGGTTGGGGCACCCCATACAAAGAAGGAAGGTTATTTCTCTTATTAAGCATAAAAAATATGATATACTGTTTCTTCAGGAAATGCATCTTTCCCCGCAGGAAGCTGAAAAATGTGGGAAGATATGGGGTGGAACTGTTTTATTTAGTGCTGGCTCAAGTAAGAGCAGGGGAGTCATTACACTGATAAGTAAGCATCTACAATTCAAATGTCTCAAACAGATTAAAAACAAATTAGGAAGAGTCATTATTGTTTTAGCAGAAATTCAGGGGCAAAGTCTTTTTATGGCTAATATTTATGCACCTAATGTTGATGATCAGGGCTTTTTTATAGATCTAGAAGGGATGTTGCAAGCTGTTGGCACCCCTCATGATATAATATTGGGAGGAGACTTTAATCTGTTGATGGACTCAGTTCTTGATCATAGGGAAGCAAAAATGTGCAAGCCCCCTAGAGCAACATTGATGCTTCACAGGATGTGTAAATATCTTGGTCTTACAGATATTTGGAGACTTTTGAACCCATCTGGTAGGGACTATACATTTTTTTCATCAGTCCATAAGATTTACTCTAGAATTGTTTTTATATCTAAGTCCCTCATTTCATCTGTTGTTGATTGCTCAGTTGGAAACATTTTAGTCTCAGATCACACCTTGGTGAGTTTAGAGGTGTTGCCACATATGGAGAAAAGGAAATTATATAGTTGGTGCTTTAATATATGCCTTTTGCAAAATCCTGAATTCCAACAAATGTTAAAGACTGAAATCAATGTTTATATGGAGACCAACTGGTCCTCAGGGTCCTCTCTGGGTGTGGCTTGGGAGGCACTTAAAGCAGTTCTTAGGGGCCGGATCATACAGTATGCTTCATTTACCAAAAAATCCAAAGCACAAGAACTCGTGGAGTTGGAAGGGAATATTAAAGGTACCGAGGCAGAGCTGAAGCACCGAATGTCATCTCATGGCCTCAGAGAATTGACCTGACTGAAATACAGATATAATACTATTTTGTTGCAGAAAGTGGAGTTTTGGCTATTCAGGGCAAGACAGTCATACTTTGAGTCAGGGAACAAAGCAGGAAAACTTCTGGCTAGATATATAAAACAGAGAGAGACTTTTTCTACCATTCCCTCAGTGAAATCTGCTGGTGGTGAAATATTTACCTCAGCCATTGATATTAATAATGCTTTTAAAGAATTCTATCTTGAAATCTATAGTTCCATGTCTTCGTCTACTAATGAAGATATTAGAAAATTTGTTGAACCATTAGAACTCCCTAAACTGACAAATGAGCAAAAAAATTATCTTTATTCTGAGATAACCTTGGAGGAGCTTGGCGAGGTAATTAAGGCCTTGCCTACAGGCAGGGCTCCAGGGCCAGATGGCTTGCTGCTGAGTTTTTTAGATCTTATGCTACAGAATTGGCTCCACTTTTGCTAGAAGTTTATACAGAATCATTAAAGAATGGAAAGCTTCCACCAACCATGACACAAGCCTGGATCAGTCTGATTCTTAAAAAGGACAAAGATCCAAGCGAGTCTAAGGGTTACCGTCCAATTTCCCTGATCCAGCTAGACATTCAAATATTGTCCAAAATTTTGGCTAACCAATTAAGTTATGACATCTCTTATACATATAGATCAGGTGGGGTTTATTCGGGGCTGTAGCTCTTCTGATAACATTAGGCGTTTCATCAATATCATGTGGTTAGTGGCAAATGATCAGACTCCGGTCGCTGCCATCTCACTTGATGCCGAAAAGGCATTTGATATGGTAGAATGGGATTATCTTTTTAAGATTTTGGAAATGTATGGGTTCGGGAATACTTTTATTGTTTGGATTAAGTTACTTTATAGACACCCAGTAACGGCGGTAAAAACGAATGGATTAATTTCAGATTATTTTACTCTGGATAGGGGCACCTGGCAGGGTTGCCCTCTTTCCCCATTATTGTTCTGTCTTGCCCTGGAACCATTAGCAGCCGCAATAAGAAAGGAGGATGATTTTTCAGGGGTAGTGGCTGGAGTTGTGGCGCATATGCTTTTGCTTTACACGCAGATAATATTTTATTATTAATCTCCGACCCTACTAGATCCATGCCTTGCCTCCACTGAATAATTAATTCCTTTTCTAAATTCTCGGGATACAGAGTTAATTGGTCTAAATCTGAAGCTTTGACTCTGACAGTGTACTGCGCAGTAACAGCTTTTCAGCGCACCATTCAGTGGCCCAAACAGGGCATTAAGTATTTGGGTATTTTATTCCCAGCAAATTTGTGTGATTTAGTTAGAGTTAATTTTGACCCTTTAACAAAAAGGTTTTCGAACGATGTGGGCAGGTGGGCATCAATAAATGTATCTATGATTATTCCAAAATTCAGCTACCTGCTACAGTCTCTCCCTATAGATATTCCCCTCTCTTATTTCAAGCATAGTGTAATTTGATAGCATAGCGAAGTCCTTCATTTGGAATGGTAAACGTCCCAGATTACATTTCAGTAAGCTGCACAGGCCGACTGACAAAGGTGGGCTTGGCCTACCCAAGATTTTTTTTTTATTATTATGCATTCAGTCTCAGACATTTGGCTCATTGGTTGCTTCCACCTGAGAGAGCCCTCTGTGGTTTTGTATTGAACAGGAAGTTCTTGCCCCTATTTTGCCATTGCAAAGCCTTTCTATCAAACTAACCGGAGAAGTTAAGTCACACCCCGTTATCGCATTTGCACTCGGTATGGACAAAAGTGTCCAGAGTGTTTAATTCAGACATTTATTTAAATGTTGCCTCGAGCATATGTTTGAACCCAAATTTATGTATTAATAAGTCCCCTTTCTGCTGGTCAGAGTGGATTGTGAGGGGGGTTACTACACTCTGTGACCTATATGAGAGTGGATTGTTGAGATCCTTTGAAAATTTGGTTCAACATTTTGGGATTCCCTGATCTTAGTTTTTTAGGTATTTACAGCTGTGCCACCTGCTCTGTACTATTTTTGGGAGAACCATACACCCCCCTAGAGTGGCAGACACTCTGGGAGTGGTGATTACTGCTTTTGGAAAAGGTTATGATGCATCAGTGTATTACTCCCTGCTAATTCAGAGTCTGGGGGATGGAGCTTTAAATTCTATCAACAGATTATGGGAGAAAGATTTAAACTTGGTATTGAAGGAGGGAGTGTGGGCTAGGATTCTAAAAAATGTCAAGTCTGCATCTAGAGATGCAAGGGTGCGCCTTATGCAATTCTAAATTTTACATCGATTCTATTGGACCCCCTCTAGATTGTAAAGGCTTGGTCTTAAAACACACCCACCTGCTGGCAATGCCAATCAGAAGATGGAGACACAACCTGTTGGGCCTCATGTATTCAGATAGAAGACAAAGGCAGGCCTAACACAGTCATAAAAACCTAACTCAAGCCCCCACATTCCAAGTCGTAAATTATACTGATAAAAATCGTGCCAAAATCAAACAAAGGGAGTCCAAAACAGACTACAAATCCCATGAAGCCTTGCTCACTAAAGGATCGAACTCTCAACTCCTATTGGATGAGGCACACAACAGAATGTCCCTCAAACATGACATCATCAGGAGTTGAAATACCTCTGAAATGCTTCTGGGATTTGCTTCCAGCAACTTTGTTCGTCCTGTATAGACGCAGTTCATCGCTGCTCTCTGGTGCAACCTCGTGGCACAAGGAAGTAACGTCCGACTTGAAACTGTGGCCATACAATCTCCATCTCGCTGGACGAGTTGAGATTACTCTGTGCTCAACCGAACACTCTAACGGATCCGAAGGAGACTGCCGAGCAATTCGCATCTTCATCCGTTTGCCTACAGAAGTGAAGAGATTAAAGATTTCTCTTCCATCTTCAATCAAGTCAACATTTCTGAGTTCTCCGCCAGCCCGCCGAGAATCAACAGCCGTACCGCCCGCCGACAGAGCAAGGAAACGGCCTCCCGTCATCACCCGAGCCTCAAGGAACCGGGTCAGAGTTAAAGGATGGAGGAAAACACATTCTACCTGTGTCTTCATGCGATTCAAGTAAGAGGTTTACGTCTGGGCAGAGATAGAATATTATAGTGTGTTATTCTTGTGTTTCAAGTTTTTTGCTTGTACAGTTTACGGACCGCCATGTCCGCTCATTATTAATACTCAGGGTATTAATTATCATGAATTCGTTTTGCTGTATTGTGGTCCAACCAAATTGGACTGTTGTGCAAATTTCGCCATCGCGGGTGAGACAGGTGAACTGAGTTCATCCATTAAAGAATCAAAGTACGCGGGACTGTTTACGAGCTGTCCACCGTGTCTCTGAGCGATGAACTAACAGCTGCTTTCTCTCCCACGATCGCGAAATCGGCTTTAGGGCAGTCACTTCTCTCTCGTATTAACCACACACACACACGCACGCAACCCCTCACAAACATTCTGGCACACATTTTTGGCTCCTAGATAGCTTAATGCTAAAGCCCAGCTTTGTCCCTAAGCTATCGTACAAGCGGATACACGCAGTAACTGGTAGACGCCATTGACTGGTTTCTCGCCGCCACCATTCGCGGTCATATTCCCTGGCCGGAAGTCTCGCGTGACATACTCTCCACGAGAGTCACGTCCGCCATTTTGTGCGCGTCCCTCCTTACACACACACACACACACTGTCACACACACACCTTATGTGTTATAGGATTATTTTAGTTTCCATATCTAATCATATCACTGTTTAGTTTGTAGTTGTAAGTCGGAAGTTTATTGACTGCATTGTATTAATTATTAATTGATATTACTGCATAAATAAACTTTGTTTATATTACAAAGAGAAGTGTTTTGGTTTGTTTTGCATACGCCTGTGTCATGCTGACGGGATGTCAGTGCTCGGATTCAAACCTTCATTCATTGTTTTTTTCCCAAAAATCGATATTCTTCGGATGTCGATTTTCCTAAGAAAACAAGCTAATATTGAGACTGTTTTAATATCTGGTTATTAGTCCCTGATTCCAGGGTGGTGCCCCGTCAATGTTAATCCTTATTAATATTCTATTGACTTTTGATAATTGATAATTATCTTTGATGATTGTTGAATTTGAATGATCAATAAGCTAGTGTTAATTTTAATTAATGTTTCATCGATGTTAACAATTAACGATTATCTATGATAATTGTTGATTTAAAGGATTAAAAAAAGTTAACATTGATTCTCATCAATGTTCTATTGATTTTAATAATTAATAATTATCTTTGATAATTATTAATTATTGCTAATAACCAAACGTGCTCCTAAACATAGCACACTACATTTACTGGAGCCCCATATGAGGTTTTAATAAGTTAGATTCAATTAATTAATTTAAATATTAATTAATAAATAAAGAAATAATTATTAATTATTTCTGATAGTAACACTGATCTAAACAACCAGTAAAGCCCTATAAACCCATGTTTTTTGGTGGTGTGTTAAGATACAAGAATTTTCGTTGAAGGTTCAGAGTTTCATGTGTGACGTGTTGGGCACTCAGATTTCATTTGGCCCCGGACTCTGTATTTTAGACGATGGGGCGGTCATCAATATAGAGAATAAACACATAAAAAATTGGGTCCTAACCAGTGTAATGATTTCCAGACAAAGAGTTTTAAGGGGATGGAAATCGGCAGGAGCACCCCCATTTCAAGGGTGGTGCCCAGAGGTGGGGAGGGTGGCGGCTTTTGAAGAAGGGTTATCTAGAAGACTGGGGAATTTGGACTCATTTATGGGGAAATAGGGCAAATATCTGGTGTTTTTGGAGGGCTTTTGGTGAGGGGCAGTGGAGAGAGAGGTGTAGTTGTTAATGTGTGTGATTTTATATATATATATACATTTTTGTGTGTGTGTGTGTGTGTGTGTGTCTATAATCATGTGTGACCACTGGGATGTTGTTGAGGGTCAGGGTGGGGTTGAGGATTAGGAGGGAGAGGGGTAATAGTGGGGGTTAAATATTGATTCTGTGTATATATGTTTTGCTTTTCTTTGTTTTATATATGAATCAATAAAAAAATAATTTATCACAAAAATGTTATAAATGACTATTTTTCCGTAAAAGGGGAGACCCTAAACTACAAACAGTTCAAGCACAGTTAAAGATAATAGTTTAAGATAACAATGCAATTATCTGATTCTTTCATGCAGAGCTGCATTCTGGGCATGTTATGCATTTGGAAAACAGGGAACAGTATCAAACTGTGCATTACTGTATGACATGTTTAATGGAAAGGAACAATCCTCAATCAACTTTTTTTTTTTTTTTTTACTTTAATAATAATAGTGTACTTTAAATATATAATTGATAATGATAAATGACACCCAGTACAATGTAAATAAAATTATTAAAAAAGCATTTCTGATTTGTATCAAAGAAGGGGTACTTGAGCTTTACTTGATGTGGTTATGGAGGTTACATAGCCCCCCCCCCAAAAAAAAAGAAAAGAAAAAAAAAAAGAAAACACTCTTTGTGACCCAGTTTAGGTTATTTATAGATAAATTAGGGCTGTGGTATTAATTTGACCTTGAGGCTAAAAAAGACCTTTGGTACTCACCTCTTTCTCCTTAATAGATAAAGCTTTTCTCTCACTTTGTAACACAGATTCCCATATTATTGTTATTATTATTAATATTCATTTATTAATAATGTAATTTATTTCATTATTTTACTTATTTAGATGTATATGTTTGACGTTGTTAATCAATGCATCAGGAAACCTGTCAATTTGTATGTGTATCACATTTCTGTATTAGACTGATAAAACAAAAATGGTGATGCACACATTTCTGATACATCCCAGGGCATGTTTCATGCTATGGAAATGATATTTTTATCCATTTAAAAATCTGTGAGAATTATTAAATTCAGTCTGTGACTGTGTATTTTAACAGCCATCCACATGATGGCAGAATATAACCTAGAACCACTGAATTCCCATATTTTTGTGTGCACTGCATAAAGCACTTTTGATTACATTTTATTTATGCATTTGAGAATCAACTCAAACAATATGAGTCAGCCATAGTTATGTAAAATCATGATCTAAGATTTGTGGGATTTGTTTCACTTTTAAATGCACGAATGAACCAAGTCATTGTCCATCTCAAATACTTGCCTCTTATGGATGGCACACCCATAGGCTTGGATGGCACAACTTGTCGGGCTTGTTCAGTTTCTCAATTTAACAGACCAGGAAATAAAGGAACAGCATAATTAAAGGTTTTTTTTTATTTTTTTTTTTATTTTTTTTTTAATTTATTTATTTATTTATTTATTTAGAAGACTTGTTTATTACTTTGGTCAACTGCATGCAAACTAGTATGTTAAACTATTTCGTTAATTTAATCAGTGTGTGTTTTGTACTATCTCGTTTCAAAATATAACTTGGTTATGGTTCCATAGTGCTTGCGCTTGCAAGTGTACTTGCCGACAAGGGGCGTGGAAGGGGCGGGACCGGACATGGTGACATCACGTACAAGGGCGGGGCGACACTATGCAGCAGAGCAAAGAAGCACAAGTGTCAAGTCGCTGGAATTTGGCAACAGAGATTCGCAGGCATCGCAACTCTACTGACGTCAGTATGGATTGACAGAGCGCCCCACTGAGATGTGAGTACATTTGATTTGAAATAGTCAGTCTATAGGCTCTTTGTTCGTTACAAATTAAGAGAAATTGCCTTGAAGTACTCGGTGTGTTGTTTCCACACTCTTTACTGCTGCGCCAGGAGGACAAACTGAAGTTACAGTTGTAGCGCTTTGCGATGCCCTCTTATGGTTGCATCCACATTGTGTGGTTGGCATACGGGGGTTTATGTGGGGGGCGGGGGAACACACCAGGCTCTGCCAGCCTAAACGAAACCTGCTGATGGTTATTTGGGGGAAAGACTGAAATTCCTTTCATCGATAGAGTAAGGTGCAAAGTATGCATGCAGTGTGACCTGAATGTCCAGTGTTGTCTCTGATATATCTTTGTGATATACTTGTATTATTGTACTATGAGAGTCTGGGCTGTTCATGTCATGCCAAAAGCCTAATGCAGTAGAAATGGCCTTGTTGTAAACATTTTCAACACGTGCACTGTCATTACTTAATGATCAAGCGCATTGTTCACTCTTGTAGGGGTAGGGTTGTATTGTAAAATAACAATGCAAAGAATCGTTTTAGTTATGCTAAGTTAAATAGTCTTTTTACTTAATGTATGATAGTAAACAAAGATTTCCTTACTGTACCATCACTGGTCAGTGATGGGCTGTTACCATGACATTCCTTCTATAAACAGTAAAACCTTTAGGGTTTGTCTGGTTTGCATGAGGCTGGCAGGCTGTTGCATAAGCAAGGTTTACAAATGCTGTCAGCTTGATCACACTTGGTTTGGGGGTTTGTGGCTCTCTCAGCTGAGACGAAAACACAGGCCATGTGCAGGCACTACATCAGCCTGCTTTAAAGGAATATTCCTGGTTCAATGCAAGTTAAGCTTAATCGACAGCATTTGTGGCATAATGTTGATTACCGCAAAAAATAGACTAATTTTAACTCATTCCTCCTTTTCATTAAAAGCTAAATTTGAGGTTACAGTGAGGCACTTACAATGGAAGTGAATGGGGCCAATTTTTGGATGGTTTAAAGGCATTTAGGCTACATTAGCTAGGCTGCACCAATGTATGTTTATCTGCCAATTATTGAACAAATTACAACCACTGGTATATTGGTTATACGCATGAAAACAGCCATATTAAAAAAATGATAGTTTATTTATAATTAACTATCAGCACACTTTGTTAAAACACTGTGAATTCAGTTGCACACTCCAGAAATAATGACAGTCAAAAAATGCAGAAGGGTCGGCACTCCTAAGAGCATGTAATATTCAATTTTTATTCTTTCTTGATCTCACATTAATGAGGGCAAACCAGTGTTGTGCCGAAATTTGATTTCCCGCCAGATTCGGACTGCCTGCTATCTGACTGGCCCGTATCCCTAAAGCCCACCCCTAACCCTAGTCCTCATTGCTTCTTACCCTTAAAGCCCATCCCTACACATAGCCCTAAACATAAGAACACTAGGGAGTCAAAATTCATGTCACAAACCTGACAGTGACAGTTGTGAAAGTGGCACTTACCTATGCATGATGAGGGAAACCATCCAAAACGTTTTGACTCACTTTGTCTTCTGAGACATTGGTATGGTATCCATTAAGGCTGCATGATTGAGTAAGATTAACGTCACAATTTGGTTGTGCACGATTACTAAACCTTAAAAGGCTATGTTTTAAAATGTAGTATGCATTTCAGTGCTTCATTCAGCGCTGCGTGAGCAGGCGGCACCCTCTGCTGGTCTGGATGGCAATATCCATTAAACCATGATAGAATTTAAAAGGGCCTTTTGTTCCTTTGGTTATAGCTTTTTATTTTTCCATTATATGATGGACATTTCTGTGGAATTGCCCAGCATATGCATGATATGAATTTATAATGTATTATAATATACAGTACATTCATGTAAAATGTGAGTTCTTTTGTTTTGAACTGCAAAAACAAATGTGCACAATGTTTTAGAAGTACAAAATAACCTTTTCACATCAATCGATTATTGAAACGATTAATCATTAGCTCTTAACCGATTATTCAGCTTGTGCCCTGACTTAAAAGTTTGCATTAAACGTGCTTACTAACAATAAAAAGGACAAAATCATCTTTTAAAAATACCTCTAAATGACATTCAGTGAATTAAAGGAAAAAAAAAAAAACAAATTTTTATTAAGTTTAATTTATTAAAGACATTCACTGCAAAAAATCCTATTGTAATCAAGTGTTTTTGTCTTGTTTTCCATTTAAAATGGTCTAAAAATCCTTAAAAAAAGATACATTTACTTGAGAAGCAACATATAAGATATTCAGACTTGCTTTAAGAGAATGTATCTTAAATATAAGTGTATTTTGTGTATAAGTGTATTGTTTCACTTCTGTGAGTGCAGTAAAGACAAAATATACTTATATTCCAAATCTATTCTCTAAAAGCAAGTCTAAATATCTTATATGCTGCTTTTCAGGTCAATGCATATTTTTTTTAAAGGATTTTTAGATATTTTAAAATATTAGCATTTTTAAGATTATATTCAACATTCTCAGTATAGCTGCTAAAGAAAATATACATTGTTTTAAAGGAGTTTTAGATATTTATATTGGATATCAAGCCAAAACAAAAACAAATCAAAAACATATTTTGTTGCAGTGTATAATGGGGCGAAGACTACCCTCTCTCACCTTTCTGTTCACTTCTTTTAACAAAATCTCTTATTAATAAAGCTGCATATTGCCAATTTTCTTCATGATAAGAAATGCACAGTGACACATGTATTATGATTCAATAAGTCGTGAGTCATCACGTTATAATCTAGCTGCATTAAGCGTGTGCGCTCGAGGGATGAGCATCCCGTGACAGAGTGTGCATCAGCCGGGTGCAGTTTCAGTCTCTTCCCCCTTAGATTGGGACATTCACTCAACTCAGAAGAGGCGCTGACCGCACAGAGAAATGCCAGTTTCGGAGTTTGTAGTTATTTACATGATCTGCTTCCGTATTATTTGTACTTTAAAGGTGCAATATGTAAAAATGTTCATGTAATATTTTCCTTTTTTTTTTTTTGCCAATGTGTGAATGGCTTGTAACGCAACTTAAAAAATGAGCCCTTCCCGGACTTCCAAGGTTGCCTATTAAAGCCTGTAGACTGATTTTCATGCGAAGGGAGCAGGTCGGTTTTGCCGGGAAAATCCAAAGGATGTGACGTTTATGCGTGCTCCCGAGAGCCTTTTACTGAATCCTGTCTGGCTAAGCGGGAACGTGATCATGGTCGAGCGAGAAAACTAAAGTGCACATCGGCAGGGCATTTGATTCCTGGAGGGACCGTCGTTCGGTTTTGGGGATCAAAACTGACCCTGAATTGGCGTTCTTCTTATTGGACAGGTAAGCTTACATAACTGCAAAGCATGTGAAATATAGTGCCATAAGGATTGATCTGTGTAGTTTTAGCTAACTTGATCTTGATTCGCTGACGAATTGCAAGCTACCTTGCTTTGTAACTTTCTCTTTATACTAAAAGTCAGGTATACAGGATAAATTTAAGCAAATACGCTGGTTTCTTGATCGCAGTACAACAAATGACATACAAAACCTACAATAGTGCAACAGAACAGTGCAGTGCTACAGTAAACTGTCTGGTATAGTTTGGTAGTATATAGCTGTATGTGTGTATCAGTATGCTATGTTAGCTGATAAGTAGTTTTAGTTTAGTCTCAAAGTTTATAGTAAAACAATCATAACTGTGTAATTTTAATTATGCGACCTCATCTGTCAGCATGATGCCAGTGGATCATGTTCAGTCTATTTGTACGTTACGTCATTGTTTTGGCCAATGCTCGCTCGTGTCCCTATGGAGTGTGTGCACGAGCACGAGCAACAGGTAGCTGACTGCAGTTCACTTAACGGCCACAGGTGTCATTAATAACAAGGGTTTTTGAATGTTACATATTGCACATTTAATAAAGATATAATGCATTAAATATAACTGCATTAAAGATGTAACGCCGGAGCGTAAGCTCGTTTAATACAACCTTTTAACTTGGGGCATTAGCTGAATAGTCGGTTAAGAGCTAATGATTAATCGTTGCCATAATCGCAGAATAATCATTCTAAATCGTTAGATTAATCGATTATCAAAATAATAGTCAGTTGCAGCCCTACTCTTCACCTTCTCTTTATCAGCAATGACTGGCTCTCTGCATCACCCCAGACTACGTCACATTAAGCTCTGCTGAGATCAGTGTTTCAGTTTCATGTCACAGTCAGTTACAGTCAGTCATATCTGTGAGTCAGATATATGCCCCTTCCAGAGCAGGTCTCAGATCAGTAGCCTACTGTAACAGATTCCTCTAGCTGTGTGTGCTGCTTGATCATTACTCTTCAATACCTGAAGAGATACTCACAAGATTTACTTCTTGAGAATTCCAATCTCAGAGTCGTGTTTTTCTCTCAGAGATCGGAAGCATTCTTAAGAGATGCTGTAGCCCTGTGCCAGATTTGCAGTGTCTATTTTTTCTCCAAGGACTCCTAGACAACATTAGGGAGAAAGGAAGCACGTCGCAATTGAGGTAGAAGAAATTTATAAGTAAATCAAATTGAAAGAAACAATTCTGTGTTACATTGATAAAGGCAACGTTTGGGATAATTGTTGTGGGTCACATGGAATATATTTAGTCAAATTGGGATAAAAAAAGTCTTCTGTCTATAGCCTTTCAAATCTGCCTGGAGGATGGGAACAGATCAAATCTTGTCTGTGGAGCATTTGTTGTTGGCCTTAGACTGTGATGCTTCCAAAACACACTCGATAGTTATACAATACAGGCCTGTATTATTGATATATCCTTGGATACAGGATCCATGTAGCGCTAAAAGTAGATTCTGACTGTCCTGGCCTGGAACAGCACTTTGAGAATGGTTGTAAACGTGACAGTGTGGAAGGATCCTCAACCATATGCTGTGAGGAGGAAAGGTTGTTATGTAATTGTGGTACTGATGCAGACAGTTGCCATGAACTGTTCCTTCTTCAGTCATGTCAATGTTGGATGAAAAATAAATGTAGAACTGTTACTAGAAACAGCTGCTCTCCTTCTTGTTTTATAATAACTACTATTCTAGAATACCAGTAGATTAGTGCCAAGACATAAAAAATTATATTGTATTTATTTTAAATGTTGACCTGACCAATGCATATGCCATGTCAGGCAGGCCACATTTTCAACAGTGCAGCATGCATGCTTTACTGCTGTAATGACCTGTAAATCAACTAGATTTTATATTTTGAATTTGTTTTTGGATAGGGATGGGACAATATGTTTATCTCACGATTCAGTTTGATATACGATATGAGGTTCACGATTCAATGTTATCTTGATTGGATAAGATAACAGTTAAATGACAAAGTGTGGCAGAAAATTGTGTTTATTTTTTGAAAAATGCTTGCGCAAAATGCAAATTATAATTTCTCATGAAAATAAAGTTTGTTAATACACAATTTAAATGCTCAAAATTTAAATAAGAGTTTCTCATATACTGTACCTTTCACTATAAGAAAAGATCACAAACAAATAAACAGAACAAGAAATAAAACTGAACAGAACCTGTCCTGAAAAAGTATGTGAAGATGTTTTTTGTTTTTTTAAATAATTTGTTTGTCTTGATTATTATAATCACATTTTAACTTTTTTTAAAATATAAAAATTCTACATTCCATCAATTAATATGATTTCTTGAAATTGTATATATAATAATTAGAGCCTGACTGATATGGGATTTTTGAGACCGATACCGATTTTAGAGAGGGGAAATTCACTGATTATGGTAGCGGATATAGTTAATTTTTGAGCTGGAATGAAAACAGACCTTTTCTATGTGGATTGTGCACCGATTTTGCACTGATATGACTATGCAAAGGTACTCAGAAGGCTGCTTTCTTAAATATTATTATCAAAGAACATTTGACATTATTATTATAAATTGTCAACAAATACTAGAAATGAACACTGAGAAAATAAAGAATAAAAAAATACAATTAATAGCTTAATAAACATCAGTACTGTATGTTTAGTATCAGTCAATTGCTGAGCATTTAAATAAAGAATAAATAAAAATAAATTAAATAGCTAAATAAACATCAGTAGTAATGTTTAGTATCAGTCAAACACTGACTATTTTAATACTGCCAGTCAGTTATTGGCAGGTTGTAAAACAAGAAGCATTTACACCTGCCGAGTCAAGAGATAAACAGCGGCAGCGGTGTTACACCGTATTGTGCTATACAAGTTCAGGGGAAACTTTTAACGGTGGAAAACCAGACTTTTAAATATTAAATTTTTTAAATGCAACGACTGGAATTGTTCGGTTGAAGGGGGTACCAAACTGCGAATCCTGAACAAAACAGTTTGGTGAATACATGTTTACACATTAGCTTCCACTCAGTGGACAAGGGATGAAAGTAGCTATGTGGTTAGCTAGTTAGCTATAAGCTCATTGACACGGAGAATAAAATATGGACTTTATTTACTTTCCAAAATTGCGTCTCACCAACTAGGTAACAACATAGCGTGAAATCAACACTTACCTCACACAATCCACCACCGCACTGTTGTCTGCTGAGCTGCAAAAACATGCTCTGACAAGCTATAGCTGGCTAACATAGCAATCAGGTGTGATAAACATGAGTGACATGGTTGTCAGGGACAGGGTTAAAGGTATATTAGTTATATTGAAAAGGGGAAATGATGAGATCATTGTTTATTAACTTTTCAGTATGTATTTCACAAACTAGTTAACAACTTACAGAGAAGACACCGCTTAACTCCGCCCTGTCTGCAGAACCACTGTCAGCTCAGCCTTGTAAACAGAGTCGTCGGAGCACGCTCTGCTGGACAAACTACGTTATGACACCAATTCAAGCATTGTTTTCTGCATTATATGTTCTGAAAAAGTTTTCATATCTGTGCATATCGGAAAACATATACGACGATACCGATATATCTGTGAAAGTCTAATATCTGACCGATAAATTGGTCGGGCACTTATAATAATGATATGAGCTGTCAATGTTTGAAATAATGTGTACAATTTACAAGTTATAACATTACGTTTACATTCATTTGTATAGCAAGCGCTATTATGGTACTGCCACTTAACGTGAGTTTAACGTGCATCTCACAGACTTGCACAGCTCCTTGCGGTTCATTCATTAACAAGAGAGAAGTCTCGGTTTTTTTTTAATGCATCTGTGCTGAACTCAAAAAAAATTATTTTTGCAGGTTGTTCGGTTTGCTCAGTTAAAATGAACTAAATGACTACATGAATACTTTTTGTAGCATTAAGGAAATGGGGCAGGGGATATCCATTTCCCAGCATGCTTTGTATGGGGCTGGATGGGGTGAACAAAAATTGAAATTAAGTGTAATTTTATGCATGTTTGAGCAAGATGAGAATAGGAGGATATTTGTTCATGTTTAATGTTCTTTTATATTGGTATTTAAAAAGATTTTCTGTTAGGAAAAGATTTGAGTTTTGTGGGTTACCATTGAGGTGAAGATTAGCGTTTGTGCTTAGCTTGAGGATGTACTGTCACTTTCAAGTGATTCTCGACCGATATGGGATTTTTAATGGCCGATGTCGATATCCAGAGAGCAGGGTGACCGATAGGCCGATACAATGCAGATATATCACACAATTTAATATAGTAAATAAAAGAATCTTAAAATTGCAAACAATGTAATCATAAAAAAATAATAAACTCATATTTAGCACTATATTTACTCAATTTCACACAAAACTTTAACTTTGTAAAAAAGAATCTAATTTTTTTTTATTTTAAATGGTAGATAGCAGTTTCTTCTAATTTTTGTTTAGTCATCAAATTTTTGTAATTTATTTGCACATGAAGAAATTGGTAATATATTAGGAAGAAGGAAATAACAGTATACACAGTAGTCCAGCAACTATAGATGGCATGTCCACGTCAGCAATCGCATTTTCTCCAAAAATACTGAATCAAACCAATTGTACATACAGTGCATAGTGAATAAGACTTCGACTTATAGCACACGTGAAGCGCTTTTACTTTGAAGTTGCACTCACACACTTGTGCAGATCCAGTGCGAGCAGCAATCTCCTGACAATTTAAACGGCCTGGATCGCCTGCTTGGATTGTCACGGACTGACCGTCATGATTTGTGCACCAGAGGTACTTTTGATTCTGGCTGATTGAATATACGCTCTTCAGAGGAAGATATTAGATGAGCGCTCGACAGGAAGAAAACGCTGGATTTTCGTGAGGTTTGTGAATTACATCTGTTTAAACAAGATATCTGCATATTTTCAAACGGTATGTAATATAAGTATTATTGATATTTGCCTTTTATCATTAGAAAAGTTAAAAGTAACTGGGAACTGCTGAGGAGAGGCTGATAGTATATGTGCTTTAGAGGTAAATATATGCACCCTCCACAAGATGCTGGATCTGCTCAAGTTGTGTGAGGTTGGTTTATTACATCTGTTTAAACGAGATATATGCATATTTGCAGACAGTATATGATATATATTTTTTGATATTTGCCTTTTTATCATTAGACAAGTTAGTTAAAAGTTACAGGGAACTGTTGAGGAGAGAGAGGTAGAATGAAACAGGCGAGCACTTTAACATTATGAGCTCAAACGTGTCTGTTGCGGCTCTGATTTGCGGACCGTTTAAATTACACTGTGTTGCAAACTATTTACTATATATACTATTATGTAGTAGCACGATGGCACGTAACAACAAAACGAACTGTGATAGGTCGTTTACATGTCTCAGTCGCTCCACATGCAAGCAGGCGATTTTCAGGCAAACAGGACAATGTATCGGCCGATGCAATAATTAAAAAAGTCAGAATATCAGCCGATTTATTGGCCTTGGCGACTACTATCAAATTGACAGTACAACCATTCCACTGGTCTTACACTTGCTTGCCTTGCATGTACTATTAATTTATACAAAAAATACATAAATAAACATTATTAAATTGAGTTAAACAAAGTTGAGTTAAAACTACTAAATTAAATTGACCTAATTTAACTAAATTATGTTGGCTCAATGAAAATGATTTAAATTAACTAAATTAAATTGTTTGTAAAAACTTTCTCAAATTCAATTAAGTAACGGTAATGGCTTCATTTTTTGAGTGTATTTGTGATAAAAATTTATATTTATTTTTACTTTTTTATCTGACTGTAAAGAACAGAAAGGATGTAAAAAGACAAATTATTCAATGAAAGTGGAGTGCAGGATTTCATCTTTGATGGACACACATTACACGGAAGAAATGTTCTGTTTTAATCTCAAGCATTTTTCAACAAAACAAGGCAATTTGCCAGGAATACCAGTACTTATATTTCAAAAAGCTAAATGCAGGCACTTTAAGAACTTCAAGGACCTTGTGTGAACCCTGTAAACAGTGTAGGAAAAAAGTGCAGTAGGGGTAAAATCAAGCAATACAGAGATTATGATGTTTGACGGGTCATTTTATTTATGATCACATGGACCGAAAACAATGTTTCAAATTGAGTTTTGCCTCGATATGGTTCGACATTTTTTTTTTGGTTCACGATATATCGAAATTCGATATATCAGCCCACTGACTGATGGTTTAAATGGGCACTTGCTGTTGGCTTATGCCATATCAGATCAAGTAAATTTCAGAAATCACAATTTTGACAGTGTTGTTCTTGTGTGAATAAATAAAGGTACATTTCTAGTTTCAACATTATTTGTACTTCAGACCTTTGTTTTGTTGGACAAGAAAAACTAGTTCATACCATGTGACCCACATTTGAGTTTCGACAATTTGAGTTTCAAATCGAATAGTTTTTGGATGGAGCCACATTAAGGGCCCCAATATCTCTGTGATTTAACTATATAGGACCGTAAAAAATGAAGACACAAATGTCTGTTCTGAAATAGAATCTAAAATTTCTTCTGAAGTTTTAGGCAATTCAGATTTAGATAGATAACAAAATAAGGGATTTTTTTTACTTACACCATTGGCATATAATGCACCAAGGGGAACTATAATGCCATATATTGCAACTGATTTTAGAAATAGTCTGTCTCTGTGTAAAAATAAAATAATGCCACATTTCTAAGGTTATTTTTTGACCTGTTCAGGGTTTTTCCTGGGTCAAAAATGGACTTCAGTGGTGGCTGACGTACACGTTCATTGCAATGCAGTTTTTTCTTTATTTATTTATTATTATTTTTTTGTCATAATTGCAATTAATATTTAAGATAATTTGTTGCATTTCATGTTTGTAATGAATATTATTTATTTTTGATAATCTTTAGCATATAGAAACTTCTGAACTCAACTGAATTTTTTTTACTCCAGGGAGCAGTGGGAAATTAAACTAACGCCTTATTTCTATAGGGCTAGTTATAATATTCATGAGTAAACCACTTTACAGATTTGGTTCTGTGCTTCTACAGTAAATATGTTTGTTTCCTACTTCATAACAGATATTGTTTTTCTTTTTATCAGATTCTTAATCATTTAGGAATCCAAACCAGGCCAGTTTGTTTCCTTATATCAAACATCATTAGAACAGGAAATGCATTACAATATTACACATGACTTTCTTCATAATTTATATTCTACATTGTAGCTTACTTGCCCTTGTGTTTACCATATTTAAGACCATGGATTGCTCATTACCACGAGAAGCATATTTAGCACTTATTCGTCTTGCTTTCGGCACTTTATGTCATAAAATTGGCTTTTTGCGCCAAAAGACTTTCAATGCAAGATAAACCCTGCTGTTGTATCGCTCCATAATCATAGGCAAACATTTAGATTTTTTGATCCCCCACCCCATACAAAATAATAGATTATTCTGTAGATATTGCTCCATGGTATTTAATATTTTGGATTTCATCATCATTTATGTGTATTTTTCACCAGTCAAAAAAGTGTCAAAAACTACATTTTGAGCCGGGGACCTCTAGTTGAGTTGGCATGGAATGACCCACTTTGCATCTCTGAGAATTAGCAACAATGCAAATAGTTCCTAATTATATCTAGTCTTTTGGAGAAGGAAAATTCAATGAAATTAGGGGCTTAAGTGATTTCTCATTGTTTAGATGTTTTAGGACAAGTTCCTTCACTTTTTTTATTCTCTAGGGCCTTGTTTGTTTTAATTTATTACAACTGGCACAAATTCTCTACTGAAGAACCTGAAGACAAAATCGTGTCAAGGGGCTGCATAATGTTTGTTCTCAGTCATCCACCAGAATTGAACAATGGCACATAGCCATTCCTACATTTTTCTCCTCCATTTAGACACACCTCTGTGAAATAGGAGCTCAATACCTGACAAGCACCTGTGTGTCAGTGGAGAGCTATGTCATTTCCTGCTGACCTTCAGAGTCATATTTTTTAGCCTCACTAAGGCAGAGAGTTATATGCTGAATAAGTGTCTTAGACTCAGGGATTGATAACAAGACTTGAGTTGTGCATGTCCTCTCCTGTGAATAGGCCATTTGTGAAGGTCTGGTTAAATCTGTGTGGTCCTGTGAGCTCTTCTTGGCATTCAATACAGAAGTACATCATGGCTCAGAGTAGAGAATGTGATCAGAATGAGATCTTAGCCCAGTTCAGTACCTTGAATCTTTATCTACTTCCTCAGAGTGATGGTTCTGCCGCAAGTGGCAATACTTGCATCAAACCACTTCCCTTAAAACCTCTTTAACGCTGCAAAACAACAATTGCACTTACTCACATAAGCATATTACACTGGCCTCTTCTTCTTTTTGCCATTTTCTTGATAAACTTTCAGGTCTGAATTAAATTCCATGATGTTTACTTTTAGTTGACATACTTTAATTGAATTTGCATTCAAGCTTTGTGACACTTAAAGACACACAGAGAAATGGAGGTGGTCAATGTTTATGTTTGTAGAATTTGTCAACTAGATTTACTGTCTTGAAGTAGAAGTTAATAATATCATATTTAAAAAATAAAAATCCAAAAATGTTTTATCAAAAAAACTTTGCCACCCTCTTACTTGGGATTAAACGGGCTGTTTTTGTTCTTGTGCCTTTTAGGGCTGGGAATAGCCACAGACTTCCCGATTCGATATTACAAGATATTTCCTAGCCGATTCGATATGTATTGCGATATTAAGATTCTGTTAGTATTATGATTTGATGGTTTGATATAAAAACTTCATAACAAGATTTTAAAAAATCTTTAAGTCCTTTTTCTCAGAAAGAATTGTCTATTGAATAACAGTTGTGTCTGAAATGACAATTGTTTTCACTCTGTAATAAATAATTTGCAGTTAAAAGGTAGGGATGTGCAAAACGACCAGTTTAAAACTACCAGTTGACCAGTCAGTGCGTTGTCTGAGCTATTGGCGACTCTAAAGCCCAAAGTATACATCGGCTGTCCGCGACGGTCTGCGCACAGTCCGCGTGCTGTAATTTTTGTCATCAGGAGTGTCTGCGGAAGTCCGCACACAGTGCCCGCGTGCGGCCAGATTTTTCTGTCTGCCCGGACTGTGCGTGGACAAACGCGCATGCGCAAGGTTGACTGTTGAGATAAAAGAGTCCACTAGGTGGCAGTACACACAGTTGGGCTGTACTGTCAAGCAGTAGTCGAAGAACATATCCTTCTCCATCATTTTGTTGTTGTTGTTCTTGCTTCCTCTAATGGCGGATCCTCCGTTTTTCTTTATCATTCAGAGTAGATGTCCTGTAAATGACTCGACTCGGTGCTGCCCTCTAAAGTCTGGTAGCATATAACAAAGCAGTTGTACTGCACATGTGTCGAATGCATCCATCCGCGCTCATCCACGTGTGGTATTCTTTCAGAGCTGTGCACACACAACTGTGCGCAAGATGGAACACGCAAAGTGAAGTATACCTGTGCCTTAAGGAACCCATGTATAAGATTGCATTATGTCCATTTGTATTCAACAAATTAAATATAAACAATATATAATTTTAACTTGTCAAACAAATTTTGCTATTTTAGAATATAAAATATAACATATTATCATAGGCTATTACTATTATCATAATGATAATTTTGCAACATACAAATGGAGGCTAAAAAGTAAACTTGTTCAAGAACCATTTCTGGGGCTGTACTGAATTATGACACACATGCCAATTCACCTGTAGTCCCAGTGTCGTTGCATGTAGATCCAATGCAGAGTTCTCACAGACAGCTATTCTTACAAACTGCTCCCAGATGACAGAGGAAAAAAAAGTGAGAACTAACAATTTGCGCGTTCCGCGAGACATGATTGCGCTGCGCGCATTGGTGCCATAGCGCAAATGAACTTCTGAACAAAAAGCAAATCAGACATGTGCATCGCCAACTTTTCTTTCATTCTTCAAAATATAATCAGGTGTGTTTCCTCAAGCACGCGTCTTTGTGTCTAGCGGCATTTCTTATCGACCGTGGCGGGTAAATGTGCGAAATTATCCACCACTGCGCATGAATGCCCTGGCTGTTAGATTATAAATATTGTGGGGCGCGACAGATAGCCTGTAGTTTACGACATCCAACAGTTTGAAAAGCTTTTTTTTACAACTAAACAATTTATTAAAGCAGTGTCAGACAGAATCTGCAGAATGACTTCTGACAAATACTCTCCACAACACCTCTCAAATAAACTTTTGTATTATGATCACAGCAGAGGATTTTGACGTCTGGCTGTGAACAAGCAGCACTTTGATGGCTGTAGCAGCGGTGCATTAAAGGACTGAATGTAAAGAAATAAAGAGACAAAACTTCTCAGAGAGAAAACCTGTTAGTGTGGAACTATGCACAAATATAGCTTCCTATATTTATCTTTTAATCATTGTAGCATTTAGATAAACATGTTTTTTTCATCAGGGAGACGATTTTAAAATCGTTTGGCTCAAGAATTGCGATTTGTAATGGAATCTATTTTTATCCCAGCCCTAGTGCCTTTAAGACAAGATGTAAACAACCTCTTTGTGAAACGAGAAACTGTTGACGTAATTTAGACGCGCTTATGTCCGTGTGTGCAAGTATATTCATCCGTCTGATGTCAGATAGATGTGGAAGTACTGAATTATAGGACTGGGTAAAAATATCTATTTTCCGATGCATCACGATTTTAATTTTAACAATTTATAAAGTAGAAATTATGCATGTAAATGTATACTAACTGTGTGTGTGTGTATATATAAATATATATATATATATATATATTAAAAAAATATGCATACATACACACACACACATACATATATATAATATGCAATATCAAGACATATGTATTGATGGAATTCATGGATTTGCGATGAAAAACTAATGATAAAATGTAATTTATGAAAGGAATGTTTTTGTAATATACCTAATTAGAAGGTCCACTGTAATTTACAGCAAGCTGAGAGATAATTTCTTTCATACGAAAGCAAAATGGACATTATAGAATACCAATATTAATCGATATTGAATCGGAATCAGAATTCAATCGAATCGAGAGCTTGTGAATTAATGTCTATTGGGAAAAGCACAAATAAAAATTATACAAATAAAAATTATTTGACTTGATTTTAATTTTGTGTTACAGTGTTTTTTATTTTCTACTTTGGCAACAAAATTTCAATGTTCTCCCTTTGCACTGTCAAACAAACAAGTGACAGCCAGTGCTGAAGAATTTTATAAAACATAAATTAGCATAATTAATTCTGATACAAGTAATGGCCAGCATTGTCCAATCACTGCCAACCATGTTAAAATAAAATTATACATTATAAATTCTGAATCTAAGTATTGATTACCAATGTCATTGCAAACATCATCTGCAGCCTGAAACTGAACTTTTGTTTGGATTTTAAGAGTGAATGCACTTGGCTCCATAATAAAGCTATAAGATGCTTCCTTGCTCCCTATATACTGAATGACTTAACATCCAGTGTGCTGTCTGTCAGCACCGAACAGTTCGAAATACACCTGTAACTGTATAAAGGATGGGCAAGGAGGAGGCGGGAACTGGACGAACCATCAAAGTGATATTTAATGAAAGCTTAAAAGGACACAGAACACAAACACACACACGGCAGCTGCGTGTGGCTCTCTCCCAAACTGCCGTATCCGGCTGCCCTTATTCCTCTCCTCAGCTGATTAGCCCGATTAGGGGCCGGGCGTGCGTAGTCACGGCCCGGCCCCGCCCTCCTCCTCGTCACACTCCTCCCTCCTTTGCCTCAGGCCGGGGAACCCCCGGCATGACTTACACCCCCCCCACACACACACAGTTTCCCCGCCTTCCTCATGACCTGGGAGGGAGGCAAGGGGATGGGAAAAGGGGAGAGGGAAAGAGCGAGGCGGAGCAACAGTGAGAGAGAGAGAGAGGAGAGAGAGAAAAAAAATTGCTTGCCTGTTCCCAGACATGCTGTTGCCTGGTCCTCGACCACTCCTCCACCCTCTGGCGGACGACAGCCACTCCTCCCTGGGCAGACAGCAGCGAGTCTTCCAACCTCTGGCGAATGGAACGCCCCTCCAAGTTCTGGCGTCCGGTGGCGAGCCCCTCGGCTCCACCGCTCCAGGTGGCCGGTAGTGAGCCCCTCCTTCCCTTGCAGACGGTGGCCTTTCCTCCGCGTCTACATGGCCGGCAGCGACTTCTCCGTCCCCTGGTGGATGGCCGTGGCTGCTCCTTTGGGCAGACGGCAGTGGCGAGGACTCCACATCAGTGCATCCCTCCTCCCTCCCGGGTTTCAGCACCAATGTAACAGTATAAAGGATGAGCAAGGAGGAGGCTGGATTGCCAAAACAGTGAGTATTGACGCTGACTACCACCCCTGGAGTCGCGAGTTCGAATCCAGGGTGTGCTGAGTGACTTCAGCCAGTTCTCCTAAGCAACCAAATTGGCCTGGTTGCTAGGGAGGGTAGAGTCATATGGGGTAACCTCCTCATGGTCGCGATTAGTGGCTCTCGCTCTCAATGGGGTGTGTGGTAAGTTGTGCGTGGATCACGGAGGGTAGCATGAGCCTCCACATGCTGTGAGTCTCCGCATTGTCATGCACGAAGAGCCACATGATGAGATCCATGGATTGGCGGTCTCAGAAGCTCAATCCACCTGGATTGAGGTGAGTAACTGCGCCACCACGAGGATCTACTAAGTAGTGGGAATTCGGCATTCCAAATTGGGAGAAAAGGGGATAAAAAAAAAAAAAGAATGTTTTATCTTTTATATTTGTATAAATTATGAAAGGGGTGTGAATATTTATGAGACAAATGGGGAATGGAAACTTACATATCTTCTCAACTATATGTACTGTATATTAAACCTCCGATTAATGGGTTATCAGCTGTCTTCCTTCTGCTTTCTATCTTGTTTCTGAATAACAGTCTAAATCGAGCAATTATATGATTGGTGACTAAAAACAGCCAGTCTGGAGCCCTGCCAGATGTAGTTTTGTTGGCGTTTCCCACAAAGACAAACTCCATTGTGACTGGCACCATATTGTTTTGTCAAATGACTCTGTGTGTCAAAAGTTTAACCCTTTACTGACAGCCCAGCATGTCCTGAACTGAGATCAGTCAGTTTAAATGAAATGAAATTATGCATAGTGTATACCGAAGACAAAACAGAATGTTCGTGCAGAAGGACACTGAGTTGCACAAAGCTATCAATACCCAGCCCTTCTGTACTGAATGAACCATTTACATTTATGCATTTGGCAGACGCTTTTATCCAAAGCAACTTACAGGGACAATCCCCCTGGAACAACCTGGAGTTAAGTGCCTTGCTCAAGGACACAATGGTGGTGGCTGTGGGGATTGAACCAACAACCTTTTGCTTACCAGTTCAGTGCTTTAGTCCACTACGCCACCACCACTCACCATTTTAGAAACTAGTTTGCAATGTGCTTTCATATTACAACGAACTGTTTTATTTATTTATTTATTTATTTTTAAATCTTGAATTCTTCAGAATAATACCCCTTGAAATGAAGAGTTTAAGAAGCACTTTCTCCATGTAACGGTGTTTATGTCTCTCTGTTCAACTTTACACCACCGATTCCTTTCCTTGGCTATTCAACCTGAATTCATGAATCAAGCCAGTGTAGGGAATTATTTCCTTTTTCAAGCACACAATTTGATTTTTTCAGTGTTGCGGAAATAACCAGTGATCTGTACATGTCTTTGTAGGTTGGCTCTAGTTTCATAAAAGTCTCTGTTTTGCTGTTTAAAGCCTATATATTTGATATGAAGATAAATTCTACCTTCTTTTTGTGTGTTTGTTAACCCATGCTGGGGGAAAGATGGCTGTTGCTCATTTTCATCTCAAAAGGGTAACATCTGTGGTTGGCCTCTAAAGAATTATGCAAGCTCCAATTGGATGAACAGACCACTCAGGAGGGGTAGAACTTTTTTTTGTTCTTGCACACAAAAACACAGACACGCTCAAACAAGGGGTCTCTATCTCACTCTCTCAACCTCTCTTGCTCTCTTTTTCTCTGCCCTCCTGTCTCACACACACATATACAATGCTTAATGCAGTGCCAGCTACTCAAGCTCATAGATCAGTGTCTCCCTGATGCTACCGAGGCCATCTGGAGATCTTACATAGTAAAAGATTCTCAGAGCGTTGCTTTGGCAAACAAAAAACATTAGTGACTTTAGGAATATTTGGACTTGTTGGTGTGATTGTTTCCTTTGCTGTGTCCTTGTGTTCGCTGTGTCTTCCTTTTACTCCATAACCTTACTATTCCCAATGGATTTATGCTGGTTGTCAGGCACCCCACAGAACCACATACATTTAAAAAAATGTAGTGCACACAAAAATGAAACATTTGTCTTCATTTTACTCACCCTCATGTCATTCCGAACATGTATATTCTTTCTTCTGTGAGACACAAAATGAGATGTTTGGCAGAATGTCAGAGCTGCTCCTTTTCTATACAAAGAAAGTGGATGGTGAAGGATTAAAAAGAACCATAAATATGTCATGAATGTAGAACATACAACATGTGTGTGATAATGATAACCTTCCCCTCCTCCGGAGATTTTTGGAGCTTGGCAGAATAAATCAACATCCGCTTTCCTTGAATGGAAAACAGTAACTCTGACATTCTGCCAACATTTCCTTTTGTGTTTCATGGAGGAAACACAATAATATGGACATAGTAAATTATTACACAATTAAAATTCTGCACAGTAAACTCACTGCAAATTTCATTTCTTGAAAAAGAGCTAAATTTAGGAAACTTTGGTGTTAGACACTAAAGTTCTTCTTCCTTGCTGCTTCAAATCATATGACAGCAGGCAAACACGCTATGCCTGAGGACTCTGAGAGATCAAGTAGTCAAGCTCACTGGAACAGACTTGCGACTTGATGGAAAGGAGGAAGTCAACGGGCTGCGGGAATAGTGCAATAATGCATTGCATTCTATTCTGTTGCCTAATCATTTGCACACCAAAAATGAGGAAACATCAGGACCTTTGTGCCCTGCTTCTGGATATACTACCCCCTTTTGTTGCAAAATGTCTAGTATTCCACAGTTCCCAGGTCACAGCATGGGAAGGATTTCACAAGCAGTAATAGATTAATATTAAACAGGGCTCCAGGCATTGGCTCCTAAACTGAAATATTTAGGAGCCCAGTGGCAGTTTTTAGTTGCCAAATTATAGAATTACTTAATTTAGATTTGGTGTTCAGAAGCGAGATAGGAAGGATATATTTAGAAATATATATATATATATATAAAATATTATTATTATTTATTTAAATATATAAATAAACATATATATTTCTATCTGTTCTATCCAATATGCACAACGTCCTACGCCTACTTCAAGTGGGGATGCAAATGGAAATCTCTTCATTGCACACTAGCAGCAGGTGTTGATGAGTTCAGCTGAAACTGGTGTGGAGAACAAGCAATGATAAACTTTGATCATTATCTCCTATGATATGCTTCTCAGGGTGACATGCGCTTCGGAAGCGCTTAATCGTCAGCGATCTGAATCCTCATCATGATAAATGGGAGATGGATGTTCATGCTTCTTCAATTAACATATATATGATATATGGCATAAGCTATTATGATGTCATTTTACCGTAAGTTCCTGAGTCAATATATTGTTTGGTGCATAAAATACATATGATAAAAATTGTTTATTGAAAAAATAATATTTTATTGATATTGTATTTGATGTGCTGAATTGAACTGTAATACATTTCAATCCATATTTATAGGCCAAGGAGAGGAAGTTGTCATGGTCAAACTCTCAAACATTTGGTATCACTGAAAAGCCTAGGGAGTCCTCTGATAATACCCCAAGATTTACCACTGTAGAAAAACTTCACTAACAAATGTCCTACACAAAAATGAATTGCTGGGCCTCAGGAGGATGATGATACATTTTTATATATATATATATAAATATATATATATATATATATATATATATATATATATATATATATATATATATATATATATATATAGTTTGTCTAATGGTAATAAAACAGTGTAATGACAAAAAAACAAAAAAAAAAACAATAGTATTTTCTGACAATAATTTCATATGTCAGGACAGGGTTAAAAAAAAAAAAATTTAATCTTAACCTTTTCTATACAGGCTTTGTTTAAAGTATCATGAACCGAACCGTGAATTCCATATCGTGAACTGGACCGAAACGTGAGATGAGTGAACCGTTACACCTCTAATATACACTGTATAAATGCAGTTTATACACAGGGTTTGAAATTAACATTTTGATTCACCAGCCACTGTGGCTAGTAGTGTTCCAAGATCACGAGACACTCAGCATTTTCACTAGCCAAAATTGATAAACAAGAGACTGTAACTGCATGTACAGTATTTGTTTGGACATTTTATTTGAACGAGAATCATATTAGTTTAGCAGGACACAAACCTAATGATTTAAGTCACTTTAGAATATCAGGAACATGACCAGAAAGAACAAGACTAGGATAGAACAGGAGGATAACTTTGTCAATAATTCCAAAAGTTTAAACCCCTTAATTCTAAATTGTACTTGCCTATTTGAAAGTTTACCATTGTTCTACCTTTGTTTAACAGTGGCATTTGTAATAAGAAGGCAGTTATTACTGTGGTTAGGCTAATGTAGATAGTCTTTTCTAAAAGCTATATTATTTGATATGAAATAAAAAGAACCTAAACACATTTAGAAACCTTTAACTACAATTTACTCAGTTGTTATAGAAATAAAGTCTAATAGATTCATCCTAATAGATTTAATTTGAAACCATACCAGTTACCAGTTAGTGTTACTGCATTAAGGAAAAACATTTTAGTAAGGACGATGATGTGTATTTTAAAAACCGACGTTATGTATTTGTCTCCTTTTTACCTCGTCAGTGCTGTTTATAATGTATATGCTGTCTAGCTGTTTAAAAGGTTTGACTTCCTCCATATAGTGCTTCATACTAGAATGTTCTCTGTAGATTTCAGATAGATCACAAGTTTTGTGGTTTCCGCAGGCCGCCAATATTGAGTTAAGCCCAACTGAATCACACAAGTTTCTCTCTGCACTGTCCGAGAGCTCTGGAGCACATTGATGGGCACTGCAGCAGTTCGCGTGAAACATGCTTCATTCGCCTTGCACAGATGTGCGTGTAAGTAATAAGAGGCATATTTAGTGCTTATGAAGCTCTGAACGCGACATGAATACTATTAACATTTTTCATGCAGGAAAAACTCTGAAAATGTTACTCACCAAATTGGCTAGTAAGAGTGACTGAGTTTCACTGCCGATTTCTACCTGCATTTGGTTGGTGTTAATTTCAAACCTTATATACAGATTATTATTATTAATATTATTATACTTTAATTCCATATTCCTTTAATACTTTCTTAACTTGCATGTAGCATTGCTATGAAGGAGACCTTGCGATTTGTTGATCGCACTAGGTCATATTGCGATTTCAATTTTGTTTCGATTAATCCTTCAGCCCTAGTTTGAAGTTAACAGCACTTGAAAGAGTAAAAATGACAGTATAAAAGTGAGAAAAGTTTTACCTGAATGTGCGTGTGGGAGGAAATGATTCAGCTGTAAGTGAGGTGTGTGGGCAGAGGGAGGCAAAGACTGGTGTGTTTTAGAGATGATCGGTTCTGTATCACGTTGAACTCGGCTTGTTAACTCTGTGTGGGAAGTTTCACTCAGAGATACAGAGAAGCATCTAAGGAGGTTTCAGGCAACTCACCAGCTTAACTCCCTCCTGTGTTACCATGTCATTATATGTGTGTGTGTGAATGTGTGTGTGTGTGAAAGTGAGGGTGCTTGTGAGAGTAAGAGGATGAGGACTTGGGGTTTGAGGTTTGGCAGTCAGACAAAAAGTGAAAACTGGGAAACTGGGTTTGCCCTTTTACGGTCTCCAGTCAGCACTCTGCTTGACTCAGTGTCTATGGAAAATGAGTGATCTAAAACAAACACCCTCACTTTTTTCTCCTCTCTCTCTCTCTCTCTCTCTCTCTCTCTCTCTCTCATATGGATATTTGAAAAGCGTGGCTTTGTTGAACTGTGCTCATCTTTAAAGATGACTTTGAATTCTTAGCAGCAGCCTTCAAATTCAAGGTGCCATTTGTGGCATGCTTTGTAATGACTGCTTTCAAAAATGCACTTAGTGATTAATGACATCTTTTGGACCTTCTACAGCAAAAAAAAACAAAAAAAACAACAACCTGATGTTGCACACTCTCTTGACGAAGCATCACTGGGGACGAGTTATGGGGTTCCTGTACCACCAAAACGTCATCCTTGATTCATATTTTAAATGTCACTCTGATGCCGTATTCAACTAATTTCGCAGCATTCTATTACTTTAAAGGTGCAGTATGTAAGATTCAGAAACCCTTGTTATTAATGACACCTGTGGCCGTTAAGTGAACTGCAGCCAGCTACCTGTTGCTCGTGCTCACGCTCGTGCACACACTCCATAGGGACACGAGCATTGGCCAAAACAATGACATAACATACAAACAGACTGAACGTGTTTCACTGACATCATGCTGACAGATGAGGTAGCATAATTAAAATGACACAGTTATGATTGTTTTATTACAAACTTTGAGACTGTATATTATATTTGACTCTCCAGTGCTGGAACAGGGCTAAAACAAAGTGTGGATATAGGTCTGACTATGCGAGACTGTAGTTTGAAGTAATCACTTTTCTTTGCATGATACATAAGCTATCGTATAAATGCAGTCAATGTCCGCGTTAGCTAGCTAGCCAGCTTTATCGATAGCTGTTAGCTAAATTTGGTGGATGATGAGAGTAGCTGTTTATAAAATAGACTGTACATTATAAATATGTTGACACAATTCAGTATTGATGTGATTCCATCACAATTGTCATTCTGATATATCGATGCGCTATTGTTTTATAATAATAGAATTAAAATATTTTCTGTATAACCAAGTTACGTTTCACTAATGAATGGGTCTTTTTGCATTATCTTAACATTGTCTAGCATTCATTTCATGTGTTATTGTAGTTTAGCTAAAACTACACAGATCAATCCTTATGGCACTATATTTCACATGCTTTGCAGTTATGTAAGCTTACCTGTCCAATAAGAAGAACGCCAATTCATGGTCAGTTTTGATCCCCAAAACCGAACGAAGGTCCCTCCAGGAATCAAATGCCCTGCCGATGTTCACTCTAGTTTACACTCAACCACAATCATGTTTCCGCTTAGCCAGATGGGATTCAGTAGATAATTTTTTTTTTTTTTTTTTTTTTTTTTTGGCTTACACAGAGTTTGTGTAGGAATCGGTATTGTGCTGGGAGCTGGATGTTTGCTGTATTCCATCTCTAAGATAACATTACCTAGTGTTGCAGTTTGTTGTCGCTGTTGAATAGCGGTAGAGAAGCACTGAGGCTCTCGGGAGTGCGCATAAACATCACATCCTTTGGATTTTACCGGCAAAAGCGACCTGCTCCCTTCGCATGAAAATCAGTCTACAGGCTTTAATAGGCAACCTAGGAAGTCCGGGAAGGGCTCATTTTTTTTAATTGCGTTACAAGCCAGTCACACATTGGCAAAAAAATGGCAAATATTACATGAAAATTGTTACGTATTGCACCTTTAACCGAGGCTAAATTTTAAAATGAAACATTTGGAAAATTCTGTCTTCATTTACTCATTGCTTTCATTTAATTTTTTATTTTGTTAGTTGTGGGACAATAAGGTTTTCAGAATAAATCCAAAGATTACTGAGCCTTTGATGGAATCACCCAAACTTAGGTGACTTTGTTACGATGAAGTCAAAAAGTTGCTATAGCGATGCCTTCCTTATGAGGTTGCCCTGGATGTTTAGTCTCCGTGATTTTTCAGCTGATTTTGCTTTAGGACAGAGATTTTACATTGGAAATGAAGTAGCGACCCAACACGATAACCAAATAGTTTTATTAAAAAAAATAAAATAAAAAAAAAAGTAAACTAAAATCATCCCTTAAAATCAAACATTACTAATATGAATATATTAATATTAACATAAAGTGCATAGGTCCAACAATATGCAAAATTATTATTAACATGACATGATGACAAAGGTCAGGAAAATTTATTGGTGGGTCAGTCCATCCCATTGGTTGCTTGACCATTTTTTATTTTCAAAATTTTTTGGAGTGATTACCTCTATTGGTATTGCAAAACCACCAGTTTTTTATTTTTATTTTACTTGGTTTAACCACAACGGCCATCTTTGTGTCATGGCACACGACAAATTTTGTTTATACAGCGGTTTACGGAAACCTCAATATCTCGACTCAGGATGGTCCTAGCTCCTTGGAACAAAACTGATCTCTAGAGCACATACATAAACCTTTTGCACATTCTTGTTCCTTAGACTCAGAACTTAAGTACTAATGTAATACTCAAGATTGCTCAAAGTTCCACTTTTAGGGTCAATTTATATTGGGAAGAGTTCGAGTCTCATTCTTAATTTTTTTTAGGAGGTACCTTGATAAGTATAGTGTGCATGCAGAACATTTCAGGTTTGAGACTTCTCTTATTTCTTTTTTATGAGGAGGAGAAAGTGCAATTGTTTAAAATTCCCCTCAATTTCGGGTTGAATATCTCTGGTGGGGGACAAGATAGGAACCTGATATTTACACAGAAATAAGTCCTCCATAGTAGCATTCTGCTGTAAAAATGCTAGGCTTGGATACAGATTCAGTAAGATATACAATTTGAAGTTGTAACTGCAGGGTAAATAAGGTCATATGAATCCTCTGTTGCACAACAACCAACACATTTATAAAGTTGCATTTTCTGTTTGCCTCTTAAGTCTGATAACACATTATACATGGTAACACTTTACAATAAGTTTCAGTTCTTAAACACTGGTAAATGCATTTGGTATAATGAACTTACAATGATAACTATTTTAAAGCATTAATCTAGGTTAATGTTTCATGAAATATTCTATTGTTCATTGTTAATTACCATTCGTTCATATACCCAATGTTAAAGGTGCAATACGTAACAATTTTCATGTAATATTCACCCTTTTTTGCCAATGTGTGAATGGCTTGTAACGCAACTTAAAAAGTGAGCCCTTCCCAGACTTCCTAGGTTGCCTATTAAAGTCTGTAGACTGATTTTCATGCGAAGGGAGCAGGTCGCTTTTGCCGGGAAAATCCAAAGGATGTGACGTTTATGCGCGCTCCCGAGAGCCTTGACTCGGTGCTTCTCTTCCGCTATTCAACAGAGACAACAAACTGCAACACTAGGTAATGTTATCTTAGAGATGGAATCCAGCAAACGTCCGGCTCCCAGCACAACACCGACTCCTACGCAAACTCCTAGTAAGCCAAAAAAACAAAGAAACATTTATCTACTGAATCCCATCTAGCAAAGCAGGAACGTGATCGTGGTCGAGCGTAAACTAGAGTGAACATCGGCAGGGCATTTGATTGCGGGAGGGACATTCGTTCGGTTTTGGGGATCAAAACCGACCCTGAATTGGCGTTCTTCTTCTTGGACAAGTAAGCTTACATAACTGCAAAACATGTGAAATATAGCGCCATAAGGATTGATCTGTGTCATTTTAGCTAAACTACAATAATACATGAAATGAACGCTAGACGATGTTCAAGATAATGCAAAAAGCTCCATTCATTAGTGTAACATAACTTGGTTATACAGAAAATATAAACATTCTATTATTATAAAACAATAGCGCATCGATATATCAAAATGACCGTTGTGATGGAATCACATTAATACTGAATTGTGTCAACATATTTATAATGTACAGTCTATTTTATACACAGCTACTGTCATCATCCACCAAATTTAGCTAACAGCTATTGATAAAGCTGGCTAGCTATCTAACGCCGACATAGGCTATCGTATAAATGCAGTCAATGTATCATGCAAAGAAAAGTGATCACTTCAAACTACAGTCTCTCATAGTCAGACCTATATCCACACTTTGTTTTAGCCCTGTTCCAGCACTGGAGAGTCAAATATAATATACAGTCTCAAAGTTTGTAGTAAAACAATCATAACTGTGTCATTTTAATTATGCTACCTCATCTGTCAGCATGATGCCAGAGAATCACGTTCAGTCTGTTTGTACATTATGTCATTGTTTTGGCCGATGCTCGTGTCCCTATGGAGTGTGTGCACGAGTGTGAGCACGAGCAACAGGTAGCTGGCTGCAGTTCACTTAACGGCCACAGGTGTCATTAATAACAAGGGTTTCTGAATCTTACATACTGCACCTTTAATGTATAGATAGAAATGAATATTAATCAAGGTTAATAAATGCTGTAAAGGTATTGTTAATTGTTATTTCACATTAGCTGTTTCATGCTGACGTACAGAACCTTATTGTAAAGTGTTACCCACATATCAATGTAAAGTGAATGTTATCTCCTGTCGCTGATAAACCACTCTCCTTACTTTCTTTACTTGTAAACATGCTCATGCTAGACTCAACAAAGTCTCTAACAAGTCTCCTTTGGAAGTTTCTTCTCAAAGCAACAATAAAGACTGCTTACACCTCGATCACACCGTGTGTTCTCACTCAGACCGGATGAACATGCACACACTTGTGTGGTGAAAGCTCACAGGCGCCATCTTATGCACCTAGCCAATTGAACCCGGAATATTCCTTTAAGCATAATGCACAATTATGATTAGCATTTAGCCTTGTTTTTCCCTGCTGTCCGGCACATCCCATCAGATTGGACTTGCAACCCATTTTTGGTCACCACCCACCAGCTGAAAAACACTGCCCTGAAGTATGTTATTTTTGATCTTAATTAAGTGTTGTCTTTCTCACCCACTAATGTGGAGTCTTAAAGACAAAACGAAATTGTCACACAGGGCATTTTTTTAATTAAAGCCTGTTATCATCAGGGCTGCTTTTACCCCAGGCCCCATCTTTTAACAAAGATGAAAATATCTCTGGCCATCTAAGGCACTTTCAGGACACCCAACTGCATCTTTCTTATACTTAGTTCCTCTCTGTTGTGCCTGAGAAATGCTGAAGGAGAGAAGAAGTGAAAAATGCATTCACTTCAACTCTCCCTGCCCTCTGCACATAACTATCAAAGGAGACAACTGGTCAAAACAGTGCTGGTTGGGGCATTTCTTGCTGTTTGTCTGACTTGTAGTCTTTTAGAATGTGTGTGCTGTTTTCAGCAGGGCACATGAAGAAAAAGTGTGTCAGGTAGTCTGTTGGGATTATCTGAAAAAGCTCTCCCTGTCTTCCTGTTCTAGTTCATCTGACTCATAAATCTGGTGGGGTCTCTAGTACCTATATATGACACTCAATATTGGTGCCAAAGCCTCTTTCTGATCCACTGAGATTAAAAACAAGTTTCAGTTCAGATACGGCCAGGGTAGTCAAGCGCTGTCTGTTCATAACCAATGTGTTATTTGCCTAAAGAGATAACTGCAATCATAACCATTCAGCTTCAAACACTGGATCATTTAGCAGGACTTCTTGGTAACACTTTACAATTAGAGTTGTGTACTGCACATTAACATTAGTTAAAACATTAGGTATAATGTTGTAAAGCATTTATATACCGTGCCAGTTTAAAACTGGTCTTTTCGAATTCAGATTCTCATTGTCTGGAATGAGTGCATAAAACCATTTAATGCACAGGTAATTCCAGTCATTTTTAATCACTGTTATATATTAATGCGCCTACTCTGTAATGAGTGCAAGAGTTTTATGCCTCTGTTCAAACGACCTCTGGATGTGAATAATGCGTTGCAAGTCAAAACCAGGATTAACCATCACGTAATAAAACAACATTATCAAGTCATGCAAATCAATTGTGAAGCTCTACAGGAAAAAACGGAAGAGACATTAGTGTTCGTCAGCCGCGTATTACAGAGTCCGAACAGGAGATAATTAGGAATGCACTTGCACATGCCACACACACATAAGGCTTGTAAGGAAAGTATGGTTTGACATACAGCCATGTTTTGCATGGAGGAGAGAAGAAAACCGGGACCCATCAAAGGCATCTTTCACTGTCTGGCAAGACGATTTGAATTGTAATATGATAAACATCATCTAATATTGCTGTGCTGCTCAGCACACCAGTGCAGGAGGGTGCCACTTGATCATACATTACTGACTGAAGCGATGAATGCAGACTGTATTATAAAATGCAGCCTTCTGTGGTTTAGTAATCACGCAAGGACATACTATGATTTAATTCTTAATTCAATCAGTCATGCAGCCGTAATGAATGCCATACTGATTTTTCCTTATTAATGCGAAAATGACAAAGAACAGAAATGTAATATTCCATGTTCTTAAGAGTGCCAACCCCTCTACATAATTTGTAGAAGCTTTGCAGAGCCTTGGCATTCTAGCTGTCAGTTTGTCCAGATACTCAGGTGACATTTCACCCCACACTTCCTGTAGCACTTGCCACAGATGTGGCTGTCTTCTCGGGCACTTCTCACGCACCTTACAGTCTAGCTGATCCCACAAAAGCTCAATGGGGTTAAGATCCAGAACACTCTTTTCCAATTATCTGTTGTCCAATGTCTGTGTTTCTTTGCCCACTCTAACCTTTTCTTTTTGTTTTTCTGTTTCAAAAATGGCTTTTTCTTTGCAATTCTTCCCATAAGGCCTGCACCCCTGAGTCTTCTCTTTACTGTTGTACATGAAACTGGTGTTGAGCGGGTAGAATTCAATGAAGCTGTCAGCTGAGGACATGTGAGGCGTCTGTTTCTCAAACTAGAGACTCTGATGTACTTATCCTCTTGTTTAGTTGTACATCTGGTCTTCCACATCTCTTTCTGTCCTTGTTAGAACCAGTTGTCCTTTGTCTTTGAAGACTGTAGTGTACACCTTTGTATGAAATCTTTCAAGCATTGTATAGCCTTCATTCCTCAAAACAATGATTGACTAACGAGTTTCTAGAGAAAGCTCTTTCTTTCTTTTTTGTTGCCATTTTTGACCTAATATTGACCTTAAGACATGCCAGTCTATTGCATACTGTGGCAACTCAAAAACAAACACAAAGACAATGTTAAGCTTCATTTAATGAACAAAATAGCTTTCAACTGTGTTTGATATAATGGCAAGTGATTTTCTAGTACCAAATGATCAATTTAGCATGATTACTCAAGGATAAGGTGTTGGAGTGATGGCTGCTGTCTAGATTTGATCAAAAATGACTTTTTTCAAATAGTGATGGTGCTGTTTTTTACATCAGTAATGTCCTGACTATACTTTATGATCAGTTGAATGCCACTTTGGTGAATTAAAGTACCAATTTCCTTCCGAAACAGCTAAATCTGTACATTATTCCAAACTTTTGGCCGCCAGTTTATATATATATATATATATATATATATATATATACACACACAAGGGTGTAGATTTCAGGGGGGATGGGGGGAGGTTTCAATGGAAACATGTAAATGCTTCAAGCTGCAAAGTCTTAGGCACATAAGATGTTTCACAAAAGCATTTGTCTTAAGATGGTTATTTGTATCTTCAGCTTTAGTGTGTCAATAGGAAATATAAATGTTAGACTCACAAACATTACTTTTGCAAATAGAAAGGATTAGAATAGAAGAACAGGGAGCCCTGCAACAGATGTCATGGCCCCCACAAAGCCCCCCACTGAACATCGTGTCAGTGTGAGATTACATAAAGAGACAGAAGCAATTGAGACAGCCGAAATAGATAGAAGAACTGTGGTGAATTCTCCAAGAAGCTTGGACCACCCTATCTGCCAACCAGGTGTACCTAGGAGAATTGGTGCTGTTTTAAAGGCAAAGGTGGTCACATCGAATATTGATTTAGCTTTTTTTATGTTTACTGAACATGATTGTTGGTGCCAGACGGGCTGGTTTGAGTATTTCTGTAACTGCTGATCTCCTGGGATTTTCACGCACAACAGTCTCTAGAATTTACTCAGAATGGTGCCAAAAACAAGAAACATCCAGTGAGTGGCAGTTCTGTGGACAGAAATGTCTTGTTGATGTGAGAGGTCAACAGAGAATGGCCAGACTGGTTCGAACTGACAAAGTCTACGGTAACTCAGATAACCACTCTGTACAATTGTGGTGAGAAGGGCTGGCGCTGTTTTGGAGGCACGAGGGGGACCTACACAATATTAGACAGGTGGTTTAATGTTGTGGCTGATCGGTGTGTTGTGTGTGTTGTGTGTGTTGTGTGTGTTGTGTGTGTTGTGTGTTGTGTGTTGTGTGTGGTGTGTGTGTGTGTGTGTGTGTGTGTGTGTGTGTGTGTATATATATATATATATATGCATGCATGTCTTTAGGGGCATGTTTAAGTTGTTTAAAATGTCGTTTGTACGTTTTTGTTTTTAGGGTTTACAGCATTACATCGTCATGGCAACTGAGTTGTAAAATTGGATATACTGTAACTTTACACAGCGATTTTATCACAATAAACACGTTAACACTCAATGTTTACATCTTGCGGGCAGCTATACATTTGAAACAGTGAGTATTTTAATGTTTACAGATTGGCCCCATTAACCTCCATTCTGTTCTATTTTATATATGTAGTTTTTTATTTTAAGAAAAGAATGGACAAGTCGAAAAAATATTTGTGGTATTCAATATTGTGCCACAAATGCTGTCCACTTAACTTGTATTGAACCCGGAATATTCCTTTAAAGCAATTGCAGAAGCTCTAGATATTGGTGATTTATGTTACGTGGATAACAAGTAAGAGAGTGCAGTCCACTAGCTTTAATAGTCTGCCATGGCAAGTCCTGTTTTTGCATTGCAGCAACGAACAACGAACTATCCCACAGAGAGTGACAATACCATGAAAGTTAAATAACACCATCTCCATCTGAGCAGAATTATAGGAACATTCTATCATATTTTTGTGAACTGTTGTCTAGGTGAAATTGTTGACATTTATCAAAAGATCATTCACACAGTAGAATTTTTCTTACCTCCCATCTTGTCTTGGTTTTGTGATATAGAGATGCGGAGAAGAAAGGAAAGGATGGTGAATGGAGAGAGAGGGTGCAGCTGAAAGATTGAGCTGAACAATACTAGTGATACTTCTCTCTCTCCTTCTCAAGTGTAAACGGAACAGACACGTGCTTGCTGCTTTACATGCAATAAACAAGCTGCCACAACATAATACTTCCAAACACACACACACACACACACAGTATACCATCGTTACTGCTGTTTACTTAGCAGTCTATAGCTGAAACTGTTGTGTTGCAGTGCACATAAGTGCAAATGCATGCATGCAAGACAAGATTTGATGCATAGTTGTTATATTTAAAAACGGCTCAGTTCATGCCTGACTCATAGAGGATGATGTGGGCAGGCAAGGTTCTGCTCATCATTCTTGTCTATTAAAATGATGAGGGCAAGTTATCTAGATGCCTAGAGGCACAAATGATTCACAAAAGGCCTTTCTAATTTTTAAGTTTAGATGGATAAGCAGTTACTGTGTATACTGTATATACTAACTCATTCTCACATACAGACATTGCTACTGTATCATCTCATAGAGTTACAGTTCTCATGCATATGAGGTATACAGTCCTGGACCAAATATGTCCATGTGTGTCTCCTCTCCATGCATTCTACTCTGGTAGATTTAAAAGTGTATATTCAGATTGACAGGAGAGGAAAAGAGAAAGAGTACAGTTCTATCATTTCTGAATGTGTGTTTCTGTGCTGGGCTTTTTCCAATTATTAGCATGGCTTTATAGTTTCTAGGGTAACAGTTCAAATTTCTTGCAGTTTCTCAATGAGCCCCTTTTATTACACTTTTGCATGCATTAAGCGATATATTTCTGCAGCAAAATGTGCCACACTGTAGAATTACATAATTTACATTAGGAATACATAGACAACAGATTCAAACAGTTCTGTTGTCTCTGTCAAAGATCATTGTTCCACATTGGAAACTAGTAAACACCGGCGTTCTGCATCACACACAACAGAGTTGTGTTCCAAATATATGTGTATATACAATATATACTGTGTATACAGTTGTGCTCAAAAGTTTGCATACCCTGGCAGAAATTGTGAAATTTTGGCATTGATTTTGAAAATATGACTGATCATGCAAAAAAACAAAAATAAACTGTCTTTTATTTAAGGATAGTGATCATATGAAGCCATTTATTATCACATAGTTGTTTGGCTCCTTTTTAAATCATAATGATAACAGAAATCACCCAAATGGCCCTGATCAAAAGTTTACATACCCTTGAATGTTTGGCCTTGTTACAGACACACAAGGTGACACACACAGGTTTAAATGGCAATTATTGGTTAATTTCCCACACCTGTGGCTTTTTAAATTGCAATTAGTGTCTGTGTATAAATAGTCACTGAGTTTGTTAGCTCTCATGTGGATGCACTGAGCAGGCTAGATACTGAGCCATGGGGAGCAGAAAAGAACTGTCAAAAGACCTGCGTAACAAGGTAATGGAACTTTATAAAGATGGAAAAGAATATAAAAAGATATCCAAAGCCTTGAAAATGCCAGTCAGCACTGTTCAATCACTTATTAAGAAGTGGAAAATTCGGGGATCTCTTGATACCAAGCCAAGGTCAGGTAGACCAAGAAAGATTTCAGCCACAACTGCCAGAAGAATTGTTCAGGATACAAAGAAAAACCCACAGGTAACCTCAGGAGAAATACAGGCTGCTCTGGAAAAAGACGGTGTGGTTGTTTCAAGGAGCACAATACGACGATACTTGAACAAAAATGAGCTGCATGGTCGAGTTGCCAGAAAGAAGCCTTTACTGCGCCAATGCCACAAAAAAGCCCGGTTACAATATGCCCGACAACACCTTGACACGCCTCACATTTTCTGGCACACTGTGATTTGGAGTGATGAGACCAAAATAGAACAGCCATAAGCACTATGTTTGGAGAGGGGTCAACAAGGCCTATAGTGAAAAGAATACCATCCCCACTGTGAAGCATGGTGATGGCTCACTGATGTTTTGGGGGGGTTTCAATCATGAAAATTGATGGCAAGATGAATGCAGCATGTTATCAGAAAATACTAGCAGACAATTTGCATTGTTCTGCACGAACGCTGCGTATGGGACGCTCTTGGACTTTCCAGCACGACAATGACCCTAAGCACAAGGCCAAGTTGACCCTCCAGTGGTTATAGCAGAAAAAGGTGAAGGTTCTGGAGTGGCCATCACAGTCTCCTGACCTTAATATCATCAAGCCACTCTGGGGAGATCTCAAACGTGCGGTTCATGCAAGACGACCAAAGACTTTGCATGACCTGGAGGCATTTTGCCAAGACGAATGGGCAGCTATACCACCTGCAAGAATTTGGGGCCTCATAGACAACTATTACAAAAGACTGCACACTGTCATTGATGCTAAAGGGGGCAGTACACAGTATTAAGAACTAAGGGTATGCAGACTTGTGAACAGGGGTCATTTCATTTTTTTCTTTGTTGCCATGTTTTGTTTTATGATTGTGCCATTCTGTTATAACATACAGTTGAATATGAATCCCATAAGAAATAAAAGAAATGTGTTTTGCCTGCTCACTCATGTTTTCTTTAAAAATGGTACATATATGACCAATTCTCCAACATTTTTAAAAAAACATTCAAAAGGTTGGAACATAATAATAAAAATAGAATTACACACATAATAATTATTTTATAAAAAAAAATATTAAGTGCTACTACATCAAAACTACTATGTACCCTTGCATAAGCCTCTTTGTTAAATTCTTAAAATATTTAAAAATATTTCAGAATGCATGATTGTACCTTTAAATATTTATGTATTTACACATTTATTTCACTTACTACATTTTGTAAAATGTTTGTTTATATTCACTTGTACGATTTACATTGTTTTTACATTGATATTTAAAACAAGCACTAAAGTGGTGCTGTCTCTTTAAAGGTGCACTCAGTAATTTGAATTTTGAATTTGTCATCTTAGATTTGCACTGACACCTAGCTGTGTGGATGTTGACAATACTGGAATCATAAATTGTGATTCTTTACCTCACATTACGCTAAAGAAAACATTTTTTCCGGCTTGTATAGCTAATGCGCATGTACATTCTAGAGTTGATTGACAGGTGATGTCTGTATCTAAAAGCTGATTGGCTCTTTTAACTGTGAGGCGGGACTTCCTTTCTACATCCATTGACCGTTGGGCGCTCAGAGCTCCTTGGTTGAGCGTTCCAATTTCTCCGATTTATTTTAGTAGAAGTGGCCTGTCGCTAATAAATTATCTCTGTTTACAGATGCAGATGCCATTGTAGAAATTCACTATTCACAGTGAGCCATGACAAATTTAATCCATGAGTGAAAGTGTCCAATAACAGGGCAGTTACTGAGATTATGCGAGTAGTATGTGGCAAGCCATGTGATCATAACATGGCAGCCTCCATGAGGGGACCCTCTCCATGTAGAATAAAACCGCTTTAAAAAGCTTACTGGTATGACTGAAGGCTTCATCTCATGTGAGTGCTTATGATTTTATACACGTTTCAAAACTATTATTAATTTCTTTACAAGCAAAACTTTTTTAATGAGGAAAAAATGACGGAGTGCACCTTTAAGAGAGCCGGCAGCACAAATGTTTACTGTTGAATGAGCGCGCAGCACACATTAATGAGGGAGAAGTTAAACGGTGTATGAATGTATGATTAGAATGAATCTTTTTTTTTTTCTTTTACTTTTTGATCACCGAATGTAAATAACAGGAAGGAGGTTTAAAAGAGACATGAAATGAAAATGTAGTGTGTTGATCTTGTCTTTGGATGCAATACATGGAACGAAGCAGAAGGAAACTTTTATTGGATAATGTGTATTTACTTGCTTGTACAAATATTTATTCTACACGTTCTCAAATTCAAATCTACAAGCTCTTGAGTTTTGCAAGTCGCAACACTTTTACCTTCTAACAGACAACCAACAGGTGCATTACGCGCTCACGAGACACAACACACAGTAAAAGACGAGGCTGAATCCAGCTATTTGCCAGCTTTTTCAGTAAAAGGATCGTGGTGCTTAAGTTCTTCACCACTACACAACTCAATCTTAAGCGAGTAAAATCTGAATATTTACTAGCCAATGTTTTAGTCGCATAGCGTGAAATTTAGTCACATATGCGAGTGATTAAATCGCAATGTAGTGGGCTGATATAGTACTGTGCAAAAAAAGGTTTAGACACATCTGTCTTAAGATATTATTCTATATCTTTACTGTTTCAGTAGGAAATATAAATGTTAGATTTTAACATTCCTTTTGCAAATGTAATGAAATAGAAGAAGAACAGGGAGCCCTACAACAGACTGTATGGTTCACGCAGAGACCTGATCAGACAGCAGCAATTGAGATCTGATTGCGCTATAGAGACCTAAATCCATAGAACTTCTCTTCGATGCTTAGAACAGCAGACCACTGGTGCCTTTTGCAATTTTTCAGCTCTGAAATTACTGTTATTTTCATAGAAGGAAGTCTGTATATATACAAGAGTTTGCCCATATTTGGAAAAATGTAGGAGTATTGGTAACATTTTACATCTCCTTCTGTCTGTTTTTCTCTCTCTCTCTCTCTCTCTCTCTCTCTCTGTCTCTCTCGCTCTCTCTCTCTCTCTCTCTCTCTCTCTCAGATAAGAGGGGTGGGAACAGCCACAGGAGTGTGTGCTAGCCTGTGTGTTTGGATTTCCACCACTCCTTTTACTCTAACTTCAACACACACACACACAAACATCCTGCCACAATGTCACGGAGTGAACGGCCATGGTCGGTGTACAGGGCAAACACTCTAGATCTTGCCTCTGAGATGCTTGGACTGGCACTGGAAGGTACACAGTATCCACCAACTGGTGTTATGGTGTTCTCTTGTATTGTATTTCTTTTCTGTTTAATGTTTGGGTTATATTTTTGTGGTTTACATATGAATGACATCATGTCTCTCTCTTTCTCTCTTTCTCCTCTGTGTAGGAAACAGCCAAGACCCTGATGAGCCAGTACTAGAGTTCAGTCTTGGTCAGTCTTTGTTTTTCTAAATTTCAACCTTGGGCTGGGTGAAACTCAGTACTTGTCAGCCATGTTGATGTTGTTCAATAAATATCGCAAAATGTATGAAATAGCGAAAACAATTCATTTGTTTCTTCATAATTTAGTTTAAAAACTTCAAAGTGATCGTGCAAACAAATCATTGAATTGATTCAATAAAATGGACAGTTTGAACTGAACTTTATGCAGTGTAATCTAACTCACCAATTCTTATGCCAAGAGCCACTATTAAAACATATCTGTTTTAACGCTGTCATAATCACGAGATACTACGCAATACTAATCTAATGACGCATTACAGTGATGGCAATATATCATGGATATTCAATAAACAGTATTTCCCAGCCCTTTTTCCATATATTTGCCAAGGGTCGCACAGAGATGGCACCAGAAAACATGATCCCTTTATCCTTCAGCAGGCATGACCAGCAAGACTGCTGCTGGGGATATAAAGGTTCAGCTGGTTATCAGGTCCGATCTTGAGACTGTAAATGACATTAAACAGAAGTGTAAATATTTCCGTAAGACCTTTGTGTCCTACTGCATGCGTATGTGAAGTTAACCTCCAAAGCAGCTGCGTTTGGATTAAGTGAGCGCCTCTATCTCTCATCACTTGTAAATAAATAGTTTAACTGTGGAGGTCTGACTACATCTACGAGAACTGACAGTTCACTCGAAGTACGCAGTAGCTCCCTCATATATACAATGCTTCCTGTGGAAAATCTTCACACCATCGTGACCTTGAGTGTGAATTTGTTTGTGTAGTGTGCAGTGAGCTGACCACACCGTCTCTGGACCGGAAACCCAACAGTTTTGTCGCTGTGAGCTGTACCACACCCCCTCAGGCTTTCTGGACCAAACATGCGCAGACAGAGATCATTGAGGTGAGATGGACACAAATATCCCTGTGCTATTCTCAGCCTGGGTCAATGCTCTTACCCAAAACCCGGTTGAGGTTAGGGGTTTGATTAATGGATATTGGTGTTGGTTGCATTTCTATTTAAGGTCACAAAATGCATTGAATTTCAGCAGTACATATAGGCCCTGGTATTAACATCCATCTCAGGTGATCTGATCACAGCTGAGACAGATTACTTTATTGTCCCTCCACCATATATACACTAGTGTAATGATGAATTAAAAACTTGGGAGCGTGGTCCGCACACTGTAGTCATATACAAGAGATGTATGATATACAGTGTTCACAAATCCAATGTAAAGATGATGTTTGGAGTGGAAAGCTTATTGTTAATTTAGGCAAACATCTCTATTAACTGAACTTCAGATGTGCATTCTTTTCATGATCTGAGCAGATAAGTGCCGTATCTTATGCTGTTGTTTTGACTTATTGGAAACATTGATGTTTTGAAATAAATGATGTTACAAAAGTTAGGCAACGTTCGTTAACATTAGACATAACGATTGCTAGTCTGATAAGGTCAAACAAGTGTGTGATTACACAACTATACATAAACCATATCAATAAAATATCTTATCTGTCTTCTATCTTCTGCTCTGTTCGGGGTTTCTTTGTTTTTACAACCGGTGATTCCCCGGAGGTTTGCCGTTTTGAAAGATCCGTGGTCAATTTTTCTCGTTCGATGTGACAACAAACTTTCAGCTTCAGCTACTCCCACACCATACATGCGCTACAGTATCTGGATCTTATTTTCTCTGTGTATGGATAAAGAAACAAAAGCACGCACTGCTTTTCAGCCAGCAACGTCAAATCATAAAACACACACAAGAATGCGGACAAACTTTGTGCATCTCTCTCCCGTCTGCCGCTGTCTCTTCTCCTTAAATACTCCCGTCTCCCCTCGCTGAAACATGAGGCCGGTGTGTCGTGCAGGTGGAAGTCATTCGCCACTTATCTACCCGGCCTCGCTCTGCCCAGACGCCGCTCGGCTCCGCCCTGCTCACCACATACCCCCATCGCCGAACTCAGGTCGGGGATTTCTCCGGCCTGTGACCTACAACCCCCCCCATTTCTTGGGAGGAGCATGGACGGGTCAAACCGACCACTGGGCTCCGCCCTGTGCATGCCTGGGAGGGGGAACAGGGCAAAAGAGAGGAGAAAGGGAAGAGGGGGGCGGAAATAACAAAAGGGAGAGAGAAAGCAGAGCTGGGAGAGAGAGGAGAGATAGAGGAGCTCGCCGGCCCTAGATACGCCGTCGAGTGTTCCTCGGCCCGCTGTACTGCATCCGTCCACGACGCCGTGTGATGGCACTGGAACCCATTGCCGTCTCTTCCGGTTGCTGGTTGATGCAGGGCTCCAGCGCCACCGGAACGAACACTCCCTCGGCATCGCGACCCCCAGTCAGTGGCGAGGACTTCTTGGATGGCGCATCCTTAATCCTTCCCGGGTTTTGGCACCAGTGTAACAATTAACGATGGCAAAGGAGGAAGCTGGGACCGGCTTGACAAACACAGACATTTAATAACACTTTTCAGTGTATATAGAAACAAAAGCACGCACTGCTTTTCAGCCAGCAACATCAAATCATAAAACACACACAAGAACGCGGACAAGCTTTGTGCATCTTTCTCCCGTCTGCCGCTGTCTCTTCTCCTTAAATACTCCCGCCTCCCCTCGCTGAAACGTGAGGCCGGTGTGGCGCGCAACTGGAAGTCATTTGCCACTTATCTTCCCGGTCTTGCTCTGCCCAGATGCCGCTTGGCTCCGCCTTGCTCACCACACATGGTTTGGTACATTGTACATTGTAAATACATAAGAACAAGAGATAAATGGGAGTTTATCAAAACCATTAAATAGGATGGGTAAAACATTTGCACAATAAATATTGCAAATGGGTGAGTAAAACAAGAAACAAGTCCATTGAACACATTAAAATCCCGTCTCCATCACAGGTGCATAATAAAAAATATTCTGTTCACAAGTGATATTAACCTTGATTTTTCTTCTTAAATCACGTCTTCACTGAAAAAATTATCTTAATCATTTTCTCACAGTAAATATTGATACGGTATGTTTGTTTAAATCATCATAGTTGTAATCATGTAATAAGTTATTTTGAAAATGGGTTTTCATAGTTTAAAGAATGAAGAGTCTTAAGGATTGGGTTTGGGACAAGGGGAAAACAATCAGATCTGTACATTTAAAGGCATACCTAAAAGTAGAACAAGCAAGTTAAAGCAAGCATAAAAGTAGCAGAAATATATTGTGAAGGCATGATAACATTTTTCATGTTTAATCTGACTTTCATATAAAAAAAAGAAAAAAAGTCACAATCTGTTTTAATATAAATCAACTCCTTGGACAAAGAATTGCCTGAAGATGAAGAAACGTCCATATGTATGTGCTTTTCCAAATTTGTCAATCTATGGTCATTTTCTTTTAAAGATGCACGTAACCAGCAAATTGTAAAACCATTGTTTTGGAACAATTTAGGATTTATAGGTGAATGCACAGTCTTATGATGTTGTTCCAGATGCATCAGGATGGATTAGCATTTACACTGCTAATGTGATGTGATCACATGCCTTTCTGACTACCGCTGAATGTGGTCTCAGTGATCAGATCATATGTCTTCAGTGCCTTCAAAATGTTAATAAAGAGTGAAATTTCCATCATTGTTTTGCAGGGTACAAATAATCCCATGTTCCTCAGCAGTGTGGCATTTTTCCAGGACTCCCATATTAACCAGCACACACAAGTCAAACTCTCTGTATACGATGTAAAAGATCGCTCCCAAGGAACGGTAAGATACACACAAATCACATACACAACAGATGAGTTCTGATAAAAAATAACAGTTGTGAACCAAAAACACTTATGTCTCTGATACTTGCTCTTTGTTTCATGCCTCTTTATTTTTTTATTAACACATTCTAGATGTACCTTCTTGGCTCAGCGATGTTCCCAGTAAAGGAGCTTCTGCAGGAAAAGAATCACAGACTTGACTTGCCTCTCAGGTGAGCTAACTCAATAATTCTCAAGTGGCACTTATAAATTACATATAGTATATCTGTCGATTTTATGAAGGCAAGCTTTAAAGCTGAAGTGTGTCATTTCTGCGCCACTAGCATCACCAAACGGTTTTGCAAAAATAATCACTGTTTACAAACAGATTCTAGAAAACTCCCCTCATCTTCCATTGGTTGTACAAATAGATGGTCCAACCCCAAACTCACATCATTGGTCGAGCCAAAGTTGCTGATCGGGTCTGGGTAGGCCGCTCAAACAAACTGATGAACGTTTTGATATTGCTACAGAACCACAGTGTTACACGGTGAAAACTACTTACAGATGGCTTTATTATTTCTGGGATTCAAGAAATAATAAAAAGAAAAAGAAAATGCAAATATCACCTTTAAAAGTGGCACTGAATTCAAAAACACTGGATTCAGCACTATTGATAATGTTACCAGTCTGTTTCAAATGCTTCTTGACAGACTACATTACCTCACATCAAGTAGGCTATATTGTTTTTATTTATGTGTTGAAATTGGACTGCAAGATTTGTCCTTTCACAGTTCTGCAAAAATGCAGTCAAGGGACTGATTGAGGGTCTTGCAGCACCTTGATTTATATTTACTACAGGAGCATTAATATTAATCAAAATATGGCATTATGTATATGCTGCTTGCAGTCCGTAACACTAATGTTGTGTTCCTGTGATTTTGACTTGGATGATTTATTTATTTTACTTAATCCAATAAAATTCCTTGACTTTGTTCACATATGGTATATGAAAACACACAAAAAAATTGGACCATTTCATTTTGTTGGTTTTATTTCACTTTGTTACACTCGTTGTGTTCGCGGTCATTGGAAATGAATAGGTTAGACTACAAAATGCAGAAATTATAAGTGTTCTGGAGCATCCCAATCCTTTAGATGAGCATAAATGTGGATGTGTGTTTGCACACAAAGTCCTCAGACATGTGCATACACACACATGCAAATGCATACACACATCATCTGTTGAGCGCCCTCTTGTGCATCGTCTTTTCATGTACACTCTTTGAGGAATATTTCAGTATCTGCTGATCATTTTATGTTGCATTTGGGCTTGTTTGAATCGGGATTGTCTGCTGGAATTTACAATACGTCATGGTTTATGTCAGTGGTTCCCAACCTGGGGTCCAGGGGGGCGCGGAACCTCACACACTTTGAGGCGGACAGGCGATCAAAGATCGATAAAATGTGCAATACCAGTAAGACAGCATGTCAGCTTCCTCGTCTAACTCAACGTGATAACAAAAATCTCAACATAAAAAAAAATAAACAGGTAAAGACTTGACACCCTGGCATCTGTAGCAAAACTTCATGTCACTCAACCAACCAGAGCCTCTTTACACAACTGCATGAGGATGAAGCGCATCAAATATATTCTGTGGAGGTGCGCTGACTGTCCCATGGCCAAGTGCTTGCGAGTTTATTTTTCTTGGATCTTAAACATTAATGGAATAACTGCAACATCATAACCACGCACTGCAAGACTGCGAAAACGTATTAAAACTGCATACCTTGTGGACGTGTTAACGTATTATAATAAGACCATCAAACAGATGGAGGGCTCATGTTTGACCCCACACACTAAGTGTAATTTGTACCAAAATCATAAAAAAATATTTAACAAATGTTATATCACTAACTTCAATGATTTAAAAACTTTTATGTTGTTTTTTGGGGGGAATTTTATTCAGGGGACATATTGTCATGTATTGGGGCAGATTACTGCCATCTGTTGGAGAGAGAGAAAAAACTTTAGACATGAAATTACAACATATAACCAGCAGATGGCTGCAGAGGTCAACTCATTTGCCTGATTATTGCAAACTGATTTTTGTTTTCAGATCTTATGATTACTTATGCGTTTAGATATGTTTAGACATTATCAGAGACATTAAAAAATCATTAATTTTGTCAAAGTTAAGCTTTTTTTGTTTTTTTTTTTGGTTTGAGGTGTTTTGATGTGTCAGTTTTTGCGATGATGCCACATTAGATTTTAGTTATCTATTATTTACTTCAAACGTCCCATTTTTATAACTCAGTGGAAGAAATTAATAAAAATTGTCAATAAAACCAACAGCAATAAACGTGTGTGTGTGTGTGTGTGTGTGTGTGTGTGTCTGTTTCATTTAAGTTCCGCATCGTGGATGTGTTATAGTAACACCCCTTCATTTCTTTGTGTGTGTATTCTGCATTGTGGCTGGTATATTGATGTTATTTGACAAATTAAAGAAAGTGCATGGTTTTATCGTCTCACCCATTCATTTCCAATAGGGGGTCAGTTTTTGTGTGTGTGTGTGTATAGATAGTAAATGTAGGAAAAGTCCCACTGAGATGAAGGGAACCATGTTTTTTAAAGAAGCAAAGTTGAAAAGGGGTCAAAAAAGACCCAACAGAAGAATAGGGTTACAAATGTATACAGTATATAAATGACCGGGAACCCAAAATGTGTTGGCACAAAATGAACACAACACAAGGGTTAAACTTACAAATAAAAATAACTTGGTGGTACATGGATTTAGTTTTTTTTATCTGGAGGAGCTACTTGGTCTAAAGCTTTGAGAATCACTGATCTAACCTGTTTTGTTTGAAGGTGTGAAAGTCTGTTTGAGCTTCCCAATCTTCTAGATGGGTGTCTGTTTAATGCTGGTTCATTGTTGATAAGGAGTACAAGAATATGTAGTGTCAAAGTAGTGACATTTGTGGTCCATTTTTCTTCAGGTCAGCAGAAAATAAGCATGTGGGTAGTATTACAGTCATTGCCTGGCAGCTAGAGGAGAAGAGAGATCAGCAGACACCAATCAAACAACTACAAGACACCATCAACAGCAGGGTGAGCTTGACTACACCCCTATGCTGCTTTCTAAATGCATGTTCACTAGTGTCACTGATTCTCACATGTATGTGTGCTGCTGTTCTTTTACATGTTGTTTCTGTAGACTGTCCTTTCTGTGGATGAGAGTCTGACAGAGTCTGTGGGAGTCAGAGCAAAATATGCCTCACTTTGGAAAGACTCCTTTCTACGATCTGGTAAGAATGGCAGTCAATAGAATAATGGCATCTTTTTCACAGCCCCCAGAAATGTGATTGATTTCAGTAATATAGAAGACAGAGAACAAGTCCTTCCCTTTATCTACAGCTACCCGCCAGACTACCTGCCAGACATGGCAGACATTGCAATACACCGTACTCAGATTTATTATGGGAAAATGTTTACTGTGGGATTACACTAGCTGTTACTGGACATTGTCATTAGATTTTGATCTAATTATTGATCTATTGACCTGTCTAGAAGCAGTGATATACAACCCCAATTCCTAAAAAGTTGAGACGGTATGGGAAATACTAATAAAAACAAAAATGAGTGATTTGTGAATTCCACTCACCCTGTGCTGTATTGAGCACTACAACGCACTATTTCATGTTTTACCTTGTGAATGTAAAAGTTTTTTTAAAACACACTCATTTCAAAACAGATGACTGCAACATGCTCAAAAAGTTGTGATAGTCAAGTGTTTACCACTGTTTAACATCACCACTAAAGTGTTGGGGCACATTTAGCAAATTGAATTTCCCTCCATTCCTCCATTCTGCAGGTCTTCAGCTGCACAATTGTATGGGGCCTTCGTTGCCATATTTTGCAGTTCATTATGCACCACACATTCTCAGCTGGAGATAGGACTGCAATCGGGTCAATCTAGCACCACCTGCACTCTCTGCTTATGCAGCCATGCACTTGTGATCTGGGCAGCATGTGGTTTGGCATTGTCCTGCTGGAAAATACTGGGATGTCCCTGGAAAAGACGCGTCTGGATGACAGCGTATGTTCCAATATCTTTCTGAGTTAATGGTGCCCTCACAGATGTGGAAGTTACCCATGCCATAAGCACTGACACACCCCCATACCATTACAGACACCGGCTTTTGGACCTGACGCTGATAACCACTTGGATGGTCCTTTTCCTCTTTGGCCCGGAGAAGATGACGGCTGTTTTTCTAAAAACTACTTGAAATGTGGACTTGTCGGACCACACATGATTCCACTGTTCTACTTTCCATCTCAGATGAGACCGAGACCAGAGAAGTCTGTGTCGCTTCTGGACAATGTTGATGTATGGCTTCTCCTTTGCATAATAAAGCCTTAAGTTACATTCGTGGATGCAGCAGCGAATAGTGTTGACTGACAAAGATTTACCGAAGTATTCCCGAACCTATGTCATGATATCCATTACAGACGCCTGACGGTTTTTAATACAGTGACTGTTTTTGGTGGTTTTCGCCATTGCTCTTTACGTACCGAAATTTGACCGTATTCCTTGAAACTTTTAACTATATTGTGCACTGTAGAGGCACAATATTATGCACTATATTGTACTATATTATTATGCATTATTATGGACTGCCCAAAATCATTTTAATTTGTCTTTCTATTAAAAAGAAAAAAACTGATGTAACATAGTAACATACAGGTATTCAGACCCTTAACTCAGTACTTAGTTGAAGCACCTTTGGCAGCGATTACAGCCTCAAGTCTTTTTGGGGATGATGTGACGAGCTTTGCACACCTGGATGTGGGCATTTTCTGCCATTCTTCTCTGAAGATCCTCTCAGTCTCTGTCAGGTTAGATGGGGACCGTCGGTGGACAGCCATTTTCAGGTCTCTCCAGAGATGTTCGATTGGGTTCAAGTCCGGACTCTGGCTGGGCCACTCAAGGACATTCACAGAATTTTCCCTAAGCCACACTTGAGTTGTCTTGGCTGTGTGCTTAGGGTCATTGTCCTGTTGGAAGGTGAACCTTCAGCCCAGTCTGAGGTCCTGAGCGCTCTGGACCAGGTTTTCATTAAGGATATCTCTGTATTTTGCTGCATTTCCTTCAACCCTGACCAGTCCCCCAGTCCCTACCGCTGAAAAACACCCCCACAGCATGATGCTACCACCACCATGCTTCACCGTTGGGATGGTATTGCGCAGGTGATGAGCGGTGCCTGGTTTCCTCCAGACATGACACTTGGAATTGAGGCCAAACAGTTCAATCTTTGTTTCATCAGACCAGAGAATCTTATTTCTCAATGTCTGAGAGTCCTTTAGGTGCTTTTTTGCAAATTCCAAGCAGGCTTTCATGTGTCTTGCGGAGAGGCTTTCGTCTGGCCACTCTGCCATAAATCCCAGATCGCTGGAGTGTTGCAGTGATGGTTGTCCTTCTGCAAGTTTCTCCAATCTCCACACATGATCTCTGGAGCTCAACAAGAGGTTCTTGGTCACCTCTCTTACCAAGGCCCTTCTCCCCCGATTGCTCAGTTTGGCCGGGCGGCCAGCTCTAGGAAGAGTCCTGGTTGTTCCAGACTTCTTCCATTTAAGAATTATGGAGGACACTGTGCTCTTGGGAACCTTCAATGCAGCCACATTTTTTGTTAGCCTTTAGAGGCGGTCACACTAGGCAATGAGCATGCACAATTTTTCTGTATTTACAGAAATCCAGGGTCTGTTCACAAATTGAGCTACCCTAAATACCCACAAATTCCATTTTAGTGTAACCGGTGTACTTGGATATTTTGTACATGAGAGCTCTCTGACACAATTGATTTCTCTTGAAAGTTTTATTTTGTCTCTGTGTCCCAGTGTTTGGGGGCACAATGTCTCGTATGTACCGTTTCCCCACAACTGATGGGAATCATTTACGGATCCTGGAGCAGATGGCTGAGAGCATCCTGTCGCTCAACATCCCACGACAGTTCGTCAAACTCTTGCTGGAAGAGGATTCTGCCAGGTGTCCTTAATAATCTCACTCGTACACACATTTATTTATGGTATATGTATCATAGTGAGCATTTTTACATGCATGTGTATTTTGGTGCTCTTAGGGTATCTGAGCTGGAAGAGCTGGGCGAGTTATCTCCGTGTTGGGAGAATCTTCGCCGGCAGATCGTGACGCATTATCAGAGCATCCTTCTGACCTATCAGGACACACTCACGGACTTGCAGGATTACAAAGGTCAGTCAGCACCTTGATACATGCTGATACGTCTTCATAAGACTGAACCCCCAAGTTTAAATTTTACGGACACTGTCAAAGTTTTTTCAGTGCAACATAGACAAGCAGACAGTGAAAAACTAAAATAAGTATTAGTACAGAATTTATAAACAGACAGACATGATGAAATGGACAAAAATATCAGTGCATGTTTAGATTGACCAACAATTAGAAAACATACAGATGAAATGCAAGGATGCATTATGTGTGGACACCCTCTTTCCCCAGTAGTAAACTTTTGCGTAGTCTCTGTTGACTTGAATCTGAAACAGCAAAAAGCTGGCAGTTAGAGTGTGAAATGTAATTTGCCTATATTTTTAGTAAGTTTTAATTCTGATGGTAAGATTGTATAGTACCATACAGTGTGTGCTGTGAAATGTAGGCAAAAAAACACATTTCAAACTAGGGATGCACCGATCCGGTACCTGGATCGTATTGGCTCAAATACTGATATTTTTAACTGGATCAGGTATTGGTCCGATGAGGCTAATCAAAATCTGATACTGTTTGTTAGTCATGGTCATTACTTTCAAGCTCCTAAAATGAAATAAAAAGAACCTTAAAAGCACCAATGAAGTTGTCAATATGACTCATGCATTAAGTCAGCTCCTGCTCGAAACGCTGAATAAACAGCTATTCGTGGCGCAAGTCAAAGGCATCCGTATAGTGCATAGGAAAACAAAAAACAGCAGAGATGAAAAAAACGAAAGAACAGTGCAGAAGAACACAAAAACATGTTAGATGTGAACAGCCCCTTAAATTGACACAAAAACACCCAGATGACCCAGAATTCTACAAAACTTTCTCTAATGACTTGAATGACAGAATCTTTGCAGACTAACCTACTTGAACGATAAAGTGGTATCAAGACATGTTCTAATTCTCTCTCTCTCTCTGTTCTAGGTCCATCATTCAAAGCCAGTAATCTGAAAGCAGAGAGGAAGTTAGAATTTATGCCCACCAACCTTCATGTGCAGAGAATGAGGGTTCAGGACGAGTCTGCCTTTGGTTAACACTTTATTACTTTCGTTCTGTGAACTTGCCTTATTAAGTCATCCTTTAATCACTATCTGTGCTTCCCCCTTTTCTTTATTTCCCTCAATTACTGTTGAAAGGTTTTTGTCAATTTAATCCTGTTTGGCTCTTTGGCAGTTAATGTGCTGTGAAATCAATGTGGGCAATATTGTGCATCACAGTTCCCTGAAACACATATTACAAGTTGCATACAATTACATTACTTACAGTTACACAAATATACAATCACAAATGTCATTGCAATTGCAATAACTGTGTAGTTACAAACTGCAGAGAATAATTACATATTAACCAGTATTACTTAGTTTTTACCTATGAATATGCTCATCTACTGTAAGTTGTGACCTGGATGTGTGTTTGTGTATCTAGATCACACCTATGATGTGGTGACGATAGGGGCCCCTGCAGCTCACTGCCAGGGCTTCAAAAGCGGTGGTTTGCGGAAACTCCTCCAGAAATTCGAGGAGGCAAAGAAACTGTAAGTTCAGTTTAACACTGCCTTGTTATTCTTGTGTGTGTGCATGTATACATGCTTGTTTTTGGTGTATAGAGGAGGAGTTTGTGGTAAATACTTCAGGCACAGGTGTCTGTTTCGATATGTATGCAGTATGTATTTCATCAATTGGCCCTCTTGTGGTTTCAGCTCAGCAGAGCTTAGCTATTCTATCCTCTCTCTCTCTCTCTCTCTCTCTCTCTCGCTCTCTCTCTCTCTCTCTCTCTCTCTCTCTCTCTCTCTCTCTCTCTCTCTCTGTATATATATAATACATTAAAAAAATGTCCTTTTTACAAGTGCAAGTTAATTTCTATTGCAGGACAATAAAACACAAACACATTTTATATATATATATATATATATATATATATATATATATATATATATATATATATATATATATATATATGTTTTTTTTTGTTTGTTTGTTTTTTAAATCACAAAAATGCTTTTTTAAATGTAAGATTTTAAATTTGAAAGCACACTGATGTTTAGACACTCTACCATAACTTCATCATTTCATATCACACACATGATTGGTTATACTGTACTGTAATTATACTGTACTTTTTGATGATGTAGATTTATTGTATAGGCCTTTTTTTTTATCATTGCCCTCATTTAAGCCTAGTGGTTATAACTTCTCTCTGGGCTGCTTTTGTTGGTTTGCTGGTGTTATAGTAGTAGCAATTTATTTATTTATTAGTTATATATATATATATATATATACACTACCAGTCAAAAGTTTTGAAACACTTACTCATTCTTTATTATAATTTTTTTTTTTTTCACATTTTAGAATAATAGTAAAGTCATTAAAACTATGGAATAACATAAATGGAACTATGGGAATTATGTTGTGACTAAACAAAATCCAAAATAAATCAAAACTGTGTTATATTTTAGCATCTTCAAAGTAGTCATCCTTTGCCTAGAATTTGCAGACATGTACTCTTGACATTTTCTCAACCAACTTCTTGAGGTATCACCCTGAGATGCTTTTTAAACAGTATTGAAGGAGTTCCCATCTATGTTGGGCACTTATTGGCTGCTTTTCTTTATTATTCGGTCCAAGCCATCCATTTCAAAAACTTTTAGTTTTATAATGAAATATATTAATATGGTGGCACAATTATATTTTTGTGTACAAAACTAATTTCAAACATTTAAGCATACGCCTTCAGATCAAAAGATTTTTAAGATCATGAGAAACATTTCAGTCAAGTGTTTCAAAACTTCTGACCGGTAGTGTGTGTGTGTGTGTGTATATATATATATATATATATATATATATATATATATATATATATATATATATATATATATATATATATATATATTAGTCAAGAGTTTAGTTTATTTTTCATAATTTTTCACTGCGTTTTTGCTTTCTAATCAGCATTTATGAGGAGGAATGGTGAGTTTGTTTGGTATTATTTTTGTTTGTTTTTTGGTGATTGGTTTACATTTTCTGCATGAAAAAATTTTCATTACTCCGTGATTCTGTCATCCATCACTGTGCACTCCTCTACTATTATTGGCACCCTTGGTAAATATGAGCAAAATAAGATTGTGAAAATTGTTTTTTTTATTGTTTATCTTTTTGATCTTTCATTCAAAATATTCACAAAAATCTCAACTTTAATTGAAGTAAAACAATTGAAGGGGCTGGGGGGGAATCTCGTAATTAAATATTTTTCTCCAAAACACGTTTGTCACAGTTATTGGCACCCCTTCAAATTCTTATAAGTAAAATATATCTAAAGGATATTGCCATTCATATTTTACATTTTTTTAGTACATCTAGGTGACTAGGAACATTAAATTGTTCAGCCATGACTTCCTGTTTCACAGGGGTATAAATATGAGGTAACACACAGGCCAAATTCCCTTAGTAATCCATCACAATGGGTAAGACCAAAGAATATAATTATGATGTGCAGCAATAGGTTGTTGAGCTTCACAAAATGGGAAGTGGCAAAAAGAAAATAGCTAAAGCATTGAAAATACCCATTTCCACCATCATGGCAATAATTAAGAAGTTTCAATCAACTGGAGATGTTAAGAATCGACCTGGAAGAGGACGTGTATCTATATTGTCTTGGTGAGGAGGATGGTTCGAGTGGCCAAAGAATCTCCAAGGATCACAGCTGGAGAATTGCAGAAATGAGTTGGGTCTTGGGGTCAGAAAGTCCCCAAAACCACAATCAGACATCACCTACATCATCACAAGTTGTTTGGGGGGTTTCAAGAAAAAAGCCTCTGCTCTCATCCAACAACAAGCTCAAGCATCTTCAGTTTGCCAGACACTACTGGAACTTCAAATGCGACTGGGTTCTATGATCAGATGAAACAAAAATAGAGCTTTTCTGCAGAAACACCAGAGATGGGTTTGGGGCACACAGAGAGGTAGTCATATGGAATAGTACCTCATGTCCATGGTTAAATATGGTGGTGGATTTTTAACATTGTTGGGCTGTTTTTATACCAGAGGTCCTGGACTTCTTGTTTGGATACATGGCATCATGGATTCCATCAAATAACAGTAGATACTAAATCAAAACCTGACTGCCTCTGCCAGAAAGCTTAAAATTGGCCATGGTTGGATATTTCAGCAGGACAATGATCCAACACTCATCAAAATCAACACAAAAATGGTTCACTGACCACAAAATCAAGGTTCTGCCATGGCCATCCCAGTCTCCTGACCTGAACCCCATAGAAAATGTGTGGGGTGAACTGAAGAGGAGTGTCCACCAACATAGACCTCTGAATTTGAAGGATCTGAAGAGATTTTGTATGGACGAATGGCCTCATTAGTCATTATAAGAGAAGACTCAGAGCTGTTATCTTGGCAAAGGGAGATTGCACAAAGTATTGAATAAAAGGATGCCAGTAATTGTGACACATGTATACGGTATTTGACAAAAATATTTGTTTTTTGATAGAACTTGTGTTGTGTTTGATATACTTTAGGGGATAGATTTCTGTGAAAAATTTGAATGAAAAATCAAAATGATAAACAATAAATAAATTTAGCAAGGGTGCCAATATTAGTGATGGGCACTGTATATATCTGTGCTTCCTGTTGGATCTTTCCACATCATTAAGAATCTTTGGTCAGTTGTTATTCTTCTAGTCTGGTCTAGTACAATAACTGGGTGAAACTCACAAAGACATGTCCGGATCACATTTCACACTGAAATCAAAAGAACACAACTGATATTTTGCATAAAGAAAACTGTAATACAACAATGAAATGCATTCTGTTTGGTCATTTTTTTTCCCTCCCTTTTCTCCCCAATTTGGAATGCCCAGTTCCCAATGCGCTCTAAGTCCTCGTGGTGGCATATTGACTCACCTCAATCCGGGTGGCAGAGGATGAATCTCAGTTGCCTCCACATCTGAGACCGTCAAGCCGCACATCTTATCACGTGGCTTGTTGAGCGCGTTACCACGGAGACATAGTGCGTGTGGAGGCTTCACGCTATTCTCCGCGGCATCCATGCACAACTCCCCATGTGCCCCACCGAGAGTGAACCACAATATAGCGACCACGAGGAGGTTAACCCATGTGACTCTACCCTCCCTAGCAACTGGGCCAATTTGGTTGCTTAGGAGACCTGGCTGGAGTCACTCAGCATGCCCTGGATTCGAACTCGCGACTCCAGAGGTGGTAGTCAACGTCTTTACTTGCAGAGCTACCCAGGCCCCCTGTTTGGACATTTTTTTGTTTATTTTTTAAATCTGCATAAATTAAATTCAATACAACAAATTCTACCACGATGCATAAATGATTCACAATTTAAAAATCTAGCCTTTTTTTTTTTTTTAGGGTAGTAAAAATAGTCTTGGTTTTATACATGCAAAATATAATTTCTTCTTTTCAGTTTTGATTTTAGGGTGAAATATGAACCGGACATGTTCTTTTCAGGTTTTGTGAGATTCACCCAACCATACATGGTTCTGGAAATGGTGCTGTCTGTTCAACGAAGATGGACGGACACACTCCACTATTACCGTTGCTCTGTCATCAGAGAACTGAAGGCACCATTCTCCTGGAGCACAGTTGACTTTGTTGTTTGTTCATCCCTGAGCACTTCTCTTCCTCTGTGCTTTAAAAAAGCAAGATTGATGACCCAAAGTGTTTGGTGCTTCTCAAAGTCTGTGGAGCATCACTGTCTGAATGAAGTGCACTCTCATTGTCTGTTGTTGTGCACTAATGTAGTGGTCTGTGTATGCTTGCATGGTGTGTGTTGAAGTAATCAAGTTCTTTCTGGCCCCGTAGCAGTGCCCTCTCCAGCTCCCAGTCCATCGTCTATATCCCTCAGGATATTGTTCGTGCCAAAGAGATCATCTCCCATATCAACACACTCAAGACTCAGGTCAGCTACTATGCTGAGCGCCTGTCCCGCTTTGCAAAGGAGCGTTCCGCTAATGGCATGGAGAGAACCCTTGCCATCCTGGCGGATAAGGTGGGTATCAGTAAGCGTAGAGCTCAACAGACCTGATTTATTAACTATAACTTTTAAACATTGAAAGACAAGCCTACTGTTAGCTCTAAGGTTGGTAATCGATTTTATATGCTTCTGTTGAACCCGTTACTCCATGTTTTTTCAATGTAATAAAACAAATAAAAAAAAGTCTTTAGTAGCGGAATTCTCGGTGATGATCCTGTCCGTGATCCTGAGGAGGAAAATCCACCAATAAGAGTCATGACAAACAAACAGCGGCAAAAAAGCTCTTGTGCAACCAACCATTTGTAAATATCTGAATATTTTGTAATAAAATTAAGATATAGTGTTTCTAAACTTATAATTAACAACTTTAAATCAGTAGTGTTAAATATTCCCATTTTTTTTAGTTTGATTACGTCAAATGCTTCATGGGATTGTCGTTCATTCCCTCATTAAAAACATTAAGGACACCGTCTTATACCTTTTAAAGGGGTCATTACATACTCTTCAGGATTAGCATATAACCCACATCCAACACATTTCACTGAATATATTAAACTGTTCACTCAAGCAGCACCATAAACTATCAAACAGTCATGACATATGAAATATTCATAAACGAAATGGTTCACTTATGGTTTTGGCTTGAATCATTTTGTGACTGGTTCACAAGCAATCCATGCTGAAATGTTTGAATACACAAACGTAATACAATCCATGGTGATGTTGGGTGCTTCAACAGGCCATAGCAGAGATGCTGGTCTTCACATCTCACATTTTCCGTGTTTGTTTACACACAGAACAGCATGTGTTTCTCCCAGTCAGTGACAGCAGCAGAATGCTCAGACCCCCTCTGAAACCTGCTAACTGACCAGCCTGGCTAGGCTTGGCGACCAGCAAAAAAACCAGCCAACCAGCTTAAGCTGGTTTTAGCTGGTCTTTTCAGCAGGGATGTACAGCAGGGTTCTGCAACATTTTTGACATGAAGTGACATTTTTAAATTCCCCTGTATGTCCCTGTGCCAAACCTCCTCCAAAAAGAAAGAAAAAGACAGACAGATAGATAGACAGACAGAAAAAATGACAGACCCTGTCCACGCAGAATAAAACAACTTTTATAAGGTTACTTTTATAGAGTCTTCATCTCATGTGAGTGATCGATTTTATATATATATTTTAAAATGACTGTTGATTTCATTGAGTAAAAATTTGTAATGAGGAAAACAGTGACTGAGTGCGCCTTGAATTATGTTGATTTGAGAGTCACGGTCTTGTGTGTCTGGAACGTTAAGGACCGTGTATGCCATCTTGATAATCTCAGCGGTAACTATTTATTTACACCAGGCAAGTAAGCTATTGTTCTGAAAGCAGGCTGTCATCTGCTCAACCGCACAGCATGACCAACTTAAAGCAGACGCATTTACTCATGCGGCCCTCTACTGCAGTGCTGCTGAACCTGATGTCTGTCGCGCATTGAGCAGCTTGTGATGAGCGGTGGGCACGTGAAGGGTTTGTCCGGGCTGCGTGCTTCTGCTGACTAGCGCAGTTTAGTCACACTAAGATTTGGCATGCAGCTGCAAAGGATTTCAACATGTCGATAATTCATACTCCTGTCTCTTGCTGTTGCTCACGTGCGAGTGAGTGATTATTACAAATGCCACCAAGATGAATCAAACAATAATTTGCGGTACCACCGCGGACCCCCTGTTGAAGACCCTTGGTGTAGATGAATCTCCCATGACAGGCAGTCATACGCAGATGTATGAGGTCCTTGTGACGTAACAAGTTACACAAATTCCAGACAAGCCATTTCTGGAGGTTGGTTTAAATAAATGCTCTTTTTCAATTAAGGAGAACATTTTCAGTTCTGAATTTTATTTTTTGATAGTATGATGATCAAAGAAATCAAGGAAAATTTGATTCCTCATGTCATGACCCCTTTAAATCAAAGTGTTGCGATTGCCCTCGAATTTGTTGGTTTGACTCATGGTTTAGAACTCGTTGATGAAGCAATTTATAAAATCCCTAATGAAAAAAAAAATACTTGCTGAACCAAGATGTCTGAAAAAGTTTGCGGAACTGTTGCACTCCATAGTTACTGCTCATTCAGTAGCACCTTCAGATTTTAACCAAGGCAGAGATTAATTTAGTTATAAATTGTGTCAATTAAATTACATGTACTTTGTGGACAAAACAAACCCCACAGAAACCATTGTAAACCTCATAGCCTCGCATAACTACACTTTTAACTATCTGGTCCACTTTAAAGCTTAATCTAAGAATTGCCCAAGTATACAGGATAGGGGGCCAACATGTAAAGTGACCAACAACGGTTTGCTTTGTATGTAATGTCTAGGGAAGCCTATATTTTAGTCTTTAAACTGTTCTTTCTCTCTCACTTTCAGACACGGCAGCTGGTGATGGTGTGTGACTGTAAGCTGCTAGCATCTGCAGTGCAAGCCCTGAACGCAGCCAGACCAGAGTACATCGCCTCTAAAAACTCCCCATCGGCTGACTCAGAGCAGGTGATGCTGAGGAATGATCAGGACACACTGCTGGCCACGTGGAGTGGCAGAAACAGTCGCTCGTCTCTTCATGTTGATTGGCATGAGGAAGAGTGGGTAAGACAGAGCTAGGGTGACCAGATTCCTGCTTGTGGAAAACGGGACAGCCCCCTCCCAGCAAATATGAAATTGACTTATCCTTACCTAGGCGCAGATCAATGTGAAGTAGAGGGTGCATCCACATCTGTAACTGTTGTTACCTTGTACTTTTCGCTGGCAGCAATTTTTTTCATTGTGCGCTTGTCTTTCAAGAGTTTATCGTAAAATGCAGAGCAGTCCAGTCCAAAATTAAGATGTATGAAAACCATTGCCTTCATGACTGTTACACTGAGTCGAGATTTATCCGGTGTCCATGCTGCAGGCATAAAACAAACTCCATGAACTTGGCTAAGACCCCGAAGTTGATGGTCTTGCTCTCCAGCTCACAAAAAATGTCTGTCCATCTCTCAGACATGGCCGTCTTGTTTATGTTCCATTCAGTGTTAGGACGAGTGACAGTGTTTTTCACGTAAGCCCACTCATCAAAGAGTGTGATTTTGTCAATTAAACTGAGAGTGGGGATTCTGGAGTAGAAGTGTTCGATGCCTGAATCCATTCTGGGATGTCTCTCAGTAGGGCCCACTCAAGTGTTTCTGTGTTCTCCAATGAGCGGCTCCAATTTTGGAGGTAATCCACTGATGCTGAATAAAAGTTTCTCACTGCACAAAAAGAAATCATCCGCTTGCATGTCACCAGCTTCAACCAGGGCATCCAACTGCTTTTTAATGTCAGAGGGTAATTATTCCTCCAGCCTGGCCTGTAAGACATTTCTCTGGTCATGAATGTGCAAAACTATGGCCGTGCACAACAGAATGATAAGCAAAAAGTCCTTCACTTGCGTGCACCTTGTCAGATTCAGAACTTTGCTTCACAAAAACATCGCTAACACTTAGTGTGGTACTTTTACCAGTATTCACATGCTTTTTTGTATGAACATGCTGCGTGATGTCGTTGCGGCCTCCATGGGTGATGGAAAAGCAAGCTCCACAAATCTCTTTTATAAGATCCTCATTAAATGTACATGCATGCTTCCTTGACATTTTTCCAGCTGCAATTCCATCTGTGTGCTCTTTCAAACTGACTCTTCAATCAGTTCACTAACTGGACATCTATTGATAGAGGATTGTGATTGGATAGTTTAATCCAATCATGTACTTCAAATAACACAGTGCGATTTTATTGGTTTTACAAGCTGTATCCTTGACTGCCTTTGATTAGAATACTCACGTGACTGAGAAAGCTGCATAGGTGATGGAGAAATTTTAGGAGAGGGGAAATACGGGACATAAAAATACTTTTTAAACTAGGAAAAAGTCCTTAAATACGGAACTGTCCCAGGAAAAATGGGACATCTGGCCACCCTAGACAGAGCTGACAACTGCTGCGTTGTGCTAAATGCCATGGAAGTATACATTTTCACAAACAATAATTTACAAAACTAGATGCACTGAGTTTGATGCTGGATTATTGACATTGCCTGGGAAAAAAAGTTGTGTTTTAAGATTACAATTTTTAAAGATACCTTAAGTTAAGGGTAACATTTTGTCTACGTACAAACAATTAAAAGATTGACCTAGCCTCATAATTAATTAAATAAATAAATAATGGATCATTGTAGTATGACATTTAAGACTGGAGGTTAATGAGTTAGTCGAGATGCATTAGTTAATTTTAAACCCCATGTTTACAAGTCCATTTTCAAAGCTCAATTTACACCTGGTATCAACATCCATTTCTGGCAATCCAATTACAAATTCACAGTGCTTAAAGGGATAGTTCACCCAAAAATGAAAATTACTCACCCTCATGATATCCCAGATATGTATGACTTTCTTTCTTCTGCAGAAAACAAATTAAGATTTTTAGAAGAATATTTCAGCTCTGTAGGTCCATACAATGCAAGTGAATGGGTGCCAAAATTTTGAAGCTCTAAAATCTACATAAAGGGAGCATAAAAGTAATCCATATAACTCAAGTGTTTTAATCCATATCTTCAGAAGTGATATGATAGGTGTGGGTGCAAAACAGATCAATTTTTAAGTCATTTTTTATCATAAATTCTCCTCCCTGCCCATTAGGGGCCGATATGCACGAAGGATGTGACTCATCAAAAACACAAGAAGAAGAATGTGAAAGTGAAAGTTGAGATTGACTGAGTAGGGAAGAGAATTTATTGTAAAAAGGACTTTAATATTGATCTGTTTCTCATCCACACCTATCATATCATGTCTGAAGATATGGATTTAACCACCAGAGTCATCTGTTGTACTTTTATGTTGCCAGATTTTGGAGCTTCAAAATGTTGGCACCCATTTACTTGCATTATATGGACCTACAGAGCTGAGAAATTCTTCTGTAAATCCTGTTTGTGTTCAGCAGAAGAAAGAAAGCCATACACATCTAGGATGGCATGAGGGTGAGTAAGTGATGAGAGAATTTTCAATTTTGGGTGAACTAACTATTTTATACAGGTGTAAACAGGGTCCAAAACATTTTGTGATCCGATCACATGAGTGAAGCTCACACTTCAGAAGTTCAGTAAATACAGTTAATTGACCTAAAGCTGGGTTTACGTTGTACGATTTTGGACACAATTTTGCCATCTGAGACAAATTTTATGGATTTTAAAAGATTTCCCAAAATTGGTAGTCTTTGATCACATGTTCTCCAGTGACCGATTTGCAATGAATCTTAGCGTCTGATGAAGTTCTAAAACATAAAACACCCAGTCAATGCTGTCAGTCGAGACAATTGGAGCCAAAGTCTTGGCTACGATGTGATTGTTCAGTCTTACATAATGTCACACAGTGTGCCATGGCTTTTACCTAAGATCTCACATTGATCATATCGGACAGTCTGACAAACAGCAATCACGGCAAGGGCCGTAAAAATCATACAGTTTGCACCCAGCTAAAAATAACAACGAGCATTCAGACATTAATATCAGGTGTAAAAGGGGCAGTGTCAAGGACCATCTTATATACATCATGATGGCACCGCGGATGGCCGCCTCGGTGTGGAGTGCTCCTATTGTTTTGTTGTTTTTGTTTGTTTGTCCTGTGTTTAGTAATCTTTTTCCAGTCAGTTTTACCAGAGACGAACTGCTGAACATTCGACAGCTTTTACCAGACAGTCATATTTAGACATTTTGCTAGACATTTTAGTTGGAGGCACAGCTTTGTTGTTCAGGAGACCCAGGCGAGGAAGACGAGCCGGTGCGCTGGTCAAACTCTGTCGGCGGGGCTTTCGAACAACGCTGCCGAGCATTCATCTTGCGAATCTCCGCTCTCTTCCTAACAAAACGGACGAACTACATCTCCTCACCCGCACAAACAAGGACTTTTCAACCTCTGCTGCCTTGTGCTTCACAGAAACCTGGCTGAGTGAAGCCATTCCGAACAGCGCGTTACATCTGCCGGGCTTTCAGCTGTTCAGAGCGGATCGCATCGAGGAGTTAACGGGGAAAACGAGAGGCGGTGGAACATGCTTTTACATCAGTGAAGGTTGGTGTACAGATGTAACAACGTTAAAGAGGATGTGCTGTCCTAATTTGAGAGCTCTCTTTATTAACTGTAAGCCTTTCTACTCGCCGCGGGAGTTTCCTCGTTTATTCTGGTGAGTGTGTATATTGCGCCAAACACGTGTTTGAATGCACTGCTGCAACAGCTGGCTGATCAAATCACAGACACGGAACAACAATACCCGGACTCAGTTATTATTATTCTTGGGGATTTTAACAAAGCAAATCTCACGCGTGAACTGCCCAAATACAAACAGAACATTACATGCCCCACCAGAGACAGGAACATACTGGATCACTGCTACACAGCAATAAAGGATGCATATCTCTCTGTCCCTAGAGCAGCTTTGGGACTCTCTGATCACTGTCTGGTTCATCTTCTTCCAACCTACAGGCAGAAATTAAAATCAACCAAGCCAGTAGTAAGGACTGTAAAGAGATGGACCAATGAAGCAGAGCGGGAACTACAAGCCTGCTTCGATTGCACGGATTGGAGTGTTTTTGAGGCTGCAGCCACAGACCTGGATGAGCTCACAGATACTGTTACATCATATATCAGTTTCTGTGAGGATATGTGCATTCCTACTAGGACTTATTTAAAGTTCAACAATGACAAACCATGGTTTACAGCAGAGCTCAGGCAGGCCAAAGAGGATGCTTACAGGGGTGGGGATAAAGTCTTGTACAATCAGGCCAGGAACACACTGAACAAGGAAATCAGAGTGGCTAAAAGAAGATACTCTGAGAAGCTGAAAAACAAGTTTTCAGCTAACGACCCTGCATCAGTGTGGAGCGGCATGAAACAACTCGCAAATTACAGGACTCCTACCCCCAACCCTGTGGTGGACCAACAACTGGCTGACGACCTGAATGTGTTCTGCATATTTGAAAGGCCCATTCTCACACCCCACACCCACTCTGACCTTCACTTCACACAAACACCAACACCAACACCTCCTGCAACCCCCCTCCTCCCCCCTCCTGCTACTCAACCTGCACTTAAGATCTGTGAAGATGATGTGAGCCGCATCTTTCGGAAACAAGACGAGGAAAGCTTCAGGCCCAGATGGCGTCTCACTAGCATGTCTTTGATCCTGTGCTAACCAGCTGGCCCCCATCTTCACACAGATCTTCAATAGATCACTGGAGCAGTGTGAAGTCCCATGATGCTTCAAATGCTCAATCATTATTTCTGTCCCAAAGAAACCAAAAATCACAGGACTTAATGACTACAGACCTGTCGCCCTGACGTCTGTGGTCATGGAATCATTTGAGAGACTGGTGTTGGCCCACCTGAAGAACATCACTGGACCCTTTCTAGATCCCCTTCAATTTGCTTATCGAGCAAACAGGTCTGTGGATGATGCAGTCAACATGGGATTGCATCATATCCTGCAACATCTGGACAGACCAGGGACATATGCAAGGATCCTTTTTGTGGACTTCAGTTCGGCTTTCAGCACCATCATCCCAACTGTTCTCCAGACTAAACTACACCAACTCTCTGTTCCCATGTCTATCTGTCAGTGGATTACCAGCTTTCTGATGGACAGGCAGCAGCTTGTGAGACGGGAAACTCACTTCCAGCACCTGTACAATCAGCACTGGTGCCCCTCAGGGATGTGTGCTCTCCCCACTACTCTTCTCCCTCTACACCAGTGACTGCATTGCCAAGGACTCCTCTGTCAAGCTCCTGAAGTTTGCAGACGACACCACTGTCATCGGCCTCATCCGAGATGACGATGAGTCTGCATACAGAAGGGAGGTTGAACAGCTGGCTGTCTGGTGCAGTCAAAACAACCTTGAACTGAACATGCTCAAAATGGTGGAGATGATTGTGGACTTTAGGAGGAACACCCCAACACTGACCCCCCTCACCATTCTAAACAGCACTGTGGCAGCAGCGGAGTCATTCAAGTTCCTGGGCACTACCATATCACAGGACCTGAAGTGAGAGACCCACATTGACTCCATTGTGAAAAAGGCCCAGCAGAGGTTGTACTTCCTTCACCAGCAGAGGAAGTTCAACCTGCCACAGGCGCTGCTGATACAGTTCTACGCAGCGGTCATACTTCAATAACTGTTTGGTTTGGTTCAGCTACGAAATCAGACATCAGAAGACTACAAAGGACAATTCGGACTGCTGAGAGGATGATCGGTTGCCCCCTGCCCCCCTTCAAGAACTATACACTTCCGGAGTGAGGAAAAAGGCTGGAAAAATCACTCTGGACACCACTCACCCTGCCCACTACCTTTTTGAACTGTTGCCTTCTGGCCGACGCTTCAGAGCTCTGAGCACCAGAACCGTCAGGCACAGGAACAGTTTTTTCCCCCAGGCTATCGATCTCATGAACAGTTAAATTGCCCCATTGAGCAATAACTATGTGCAATACACAGTTTAGTCTTTTTTATATTTATCCAACACATCCAACCTCTTCTGCCATTTCATTCCTCTGAGGAAAAAAAAACAAAAAAACATTTGCACTGTACATAACAGATAACAGATTTGTATTAGATTGCACTACGTGTGTGTGTGTGTGTGTATGTATGTATGTATGTGTGTGTCTGTGTGTGTATGTACGTATGTGTATAACTGTTTTTTATTTTTTATTATTATCTGTGTCTTGCTGCTGTTTATATATTGTTTTGGTATTGTTGTACACTGGAAGCTCCTGTCACCAAGACAAATTCCTTGTATGTGTAAGCAAACTTGGCAATAACGCTGATTCTGATTCTGATAAGGAAGCACAGGCCTGATCGAATTTTATCCAGAAATTCATCAGGAGGTGAAATTCTCATTGCAATCTTATTCGCTTTAAGAGAATCTCTAAGAGAATTTGTCTTCAGTCTCCTTGGTGTTTGTGTGTTTTATAGGAAAAGGTGTGGGGGAATGTTGACAAAAGTCTGGAGTGTATAATCCAGCGTGTGGATAAACTGCTGCAGAGGGACAGACTGCAGAGCAGCAGCAGTGAGGACATGTTTCAGGCTGACCAGCAGGGCGGCGCCAGTAAGAAAGGTAACATGAGAAAACAAGCCTTCTGGATCAACCCTGTCTGCATGGAGGAGTCTTCCTCAGTCCCCGAACCAGAACAGCAGTCACCCTCACCACCATCATCATCATCATCATCATCACCATCTTCATCCTCACCACCTAATCTGAACCCTGCATGCCATACTAGTGCAGAACCACATGCATGTAGGTGCCTTTCTCTCTTGTTTGCACCCTTTCTCTCATCTATGTATTTTTTATTTTTATTTTTTTTGGACAATAGCATGAGTTCACTGCAGTAGGTGGTAGTGATGGAGACGATGGTCTAAAAACCAAGTAGTCGATCACCGAGGTCAACTTGTTTTTTTGTGTTTTTTTAATGTTTTTAGGAACACGGTAGATCCTTTCTAATGATAATCTTGTCAACAAAATTCCTGATGAAAATGTTAGTTGACAAAGGGTTTTTGATTTTGTCAACAGTAACAAAGACAACTTGAAAAAGACGCATAATGATGATAATGTAATTATTTTAATTAAAACATACTGCTTATGAAAATATGACGAAATATGAGAAAAGTATTTTAGAGGAAGAATTATCTTGAAAGAACTGATTCAAAATAATCCAGTATAGTATTCTGGGGATTTCCCCGTTTGAGGCTATGTGAGCAGAAAGAGCCGAGTTCTTCAAGTAGCTGATAAAAATGAAAAGCTACTGAAAGTAGCTAATACTTCTGCTCATTTTATGCTTTTCAGGAGCTCAGGTTTTCACAAGGACTGTTTTTACTCTTATTTTTATTCTATGTTTTTGTTTATCTTTTATAGATTTTAAATTAATAAATGCATTTGTGTTACATTTTGTTAAATGTAAAATGTTTTAATATTTGGTTAGTTTTTGTTTAACACGTTATTGTCAACTAAAATACTGTATGTTATTTTCATTGACTAAAATTGTATGCTGCCTTAGTCAGTGTGAAATAGACTAAAATGAATGAATATGACATGACAAAATATCGACTAAAGGATATTTAGTAAGAGAACTAAAACTACGACTAAACAATACATTTCAAGATAGTTACTGCTGGACTTAAAATCGGCTGCTGTATTTTTATGTTCTCATTATTATGCATAATCTGAAAGTCTCCCTTTTTTGTCAGGTATTTTGTGAGGATAGTTTTGTGCAACAAAAGATTTAAGATATTGAGCCTTTTTATTTGTTCCTTTTTGCCCGTGTCATCTTGGACTTACAGCGACACCTAGTGGTGTGGATGCAGCATCATTCAAAATCAATAGTTTTCTGTTGCAGATGCCATTGTAGAAATTCACTATTAAATTGATCAGCCATGATTAATTTAAATCCAAGAGTGAAAGAGTCCAATTTACAACTTCATTACCCTGACAACGTAATGCGGTAAACCCAAAAACGACCGTATTTTAACAACCCCATTTCTGCTTGTTAAACCCTCCAAAAATCAGCCCCATTGACTTCCATTGTAAATGCTAACAAAATATTGTATTTTTTGTGATAATCAACATTATCCCACAATTGCTGTCGATTCTGCTTAACGTATATTGAACCCTGACCATTGCACCGTGAGTGTTGTGTTTTTAAAATGCTGTGTCAAGTTAAAAATAGTTCAACTTTTAAAAATGAGATCTAATCCACCTCAAAATATCCCTGCATTCTGTTCCACTCTGTTGCGCTCCGTCTAGCCGTCTGTCTGTTAACACAAGAACGCATCTTGTGTGAACACACCCTTCAAAACGCAACTGATCAAGGTCTGGTTGACCCTAATTATTCAGGGCTTCCTTAAAAGCGACTGGTTGACTAATTGGTCAGACAACGGAACTACTAGTATTTTTGTTCATCCCTTTAGCAGTTTCAGATGTGATGTGTTTCTGCCTTTGGCTTTACATTTCCTTCTGCCTGGCCATCATGTGTCTATATCTGTAATGGCTCACACACATTACCATGCAAATCCTCTGTCTTCTTTCGTTCTCTTGTTATCATCGCTTTCTATCTAACTTTCACACACACCCTGTCACCTGTTCATCCTTAGGTAGGCTGCATGCTGCTATGGCAACAAGGTCTTATATTAGTTTTTACATGACTTGTTGTGGCTTGAATTTCTTCTGCCTCTAATCCACTCTGTAGGTTGTCTGATATTAAAGAGTCTAGTAATATGTTTGTTTGTTTATCTGTTTGTATTTATCTGTGCCAAAGCAAATCCACATGAATGTATGGAAGAACTGAGATCCAAGTGAATTCAATGTCATGCCAATGTGTGTGTAAGATATCTGTTGATGTGCCATGTCTCTGTTTCTGGAACATTCTGTTGTTTGACCCAGCATATTTGCCTACTGTGAACATGTGACTGAGTGCAAATATTTGATTGGCTGGCTGGTTAACATGCTCACAGGCTGTCTGTCTGTGCCAGTTAGTCACTTGGCAGTGTAAGAATGCGGTAATTTACAGTCTTTACCATTATATAATAAATATGAAATCATTTGTTTGCCAGGCAGATGTAAAGAATTTTCCTCTTTGTCTTTATTAGACTGTTTCTGGGTAGACCATTGCAACATACCACTTTGCACTTGAGGGGAAAAGACGGCTTGTTTTTACATTGCTGTTTTGCTTGTTTTAAGTTGCATATAATACATTGAGTCAGAATGGCCCAACGTTTGTGTGAGCTGTCTGTGCTGTGCTGGTTGCACTCGCTAAGTTAACCTTTGCATGTTGCACCTCCGCCCCTCTAGATGGGAACAGCAGCAGTGGAGAGGAAAGTTACCCAGGTAAGAGCCCCTGCCCTTAAGCTTAAGCGCTTTTGCAAAACTGATGTTCAGCACTGTTCACTTTTATGTCACATCTGTTGTCTTTCATCCTTCTGTTAATGGTTTTACTTGATATAAACCTTCTGTCATTGCCACTGTTTAATGAGCCCTGTGTGTCCATGTTAACATTTAAAGTGATGCATGGATATGTGATAGTGGTGTTTGATACTTAAAAACATAGCTGATTATATGTGTATGTGTGTGTGTGTCAGGTGAGTGGAGTGTGGCCCTTTATCCCCTGTTAACGACTCTAACGGAGTGTGTGGCCATGATGAGTGACAAAGCCAAGAAGTCGATGGTTTTCTTGCTCATGCAAGACAGCGCACCCACCATCGCTATGGACCTCAACCTGCAGTACCGCCGAGATGTGGTCTTCTGTCAGACAGTTAGTTCTCACTCTAACACACCCAAACACATTAAGATAGCGTTCCATTAGGCAACTCGAAAGACAACTCGATTTCGCATGTCACATGCTTTCTTATTTCATTGTTCATTTGAAGGTGAAATGTGCAACTTTTTTTATGTTAAAATACATTCTACTTTCCCAGTTTATTGTTCATTGACAACTATAAATAAGCCATTCGTGGGTTTACCTCCCCAAAAGTATAAACACTGTGCCTCTCAGGCACCATCAAAACATTGATGTTTATATTTTGAGCGGCCTGCTCAGCTCCACCCATCCCTTTCTATCTAAACCTATAGCATGAGTTTGAGGCATGGCTACTTGTTCAGCTGGGGGAATAAGAACAACCATTACAGATGTGTACAGAGGAAAAGAAATTCAGCTTCGTCTACAGACGTTAAAGCCAAAATTCAAAGACTTGCTAAAACAGTGGTTCTCAACTGGTTTTGCTTCAGGACCCAGATTTTACATTGGAAATCAATTGGCGACCAACCATGGTAAAAACTTAATCTGTTCATGGTTTTCAAGACAAGCTTCTATATTGTGAGAAGCTTGTGGAAGGCTACCCAAAATGTTTGACCCAAGTTAATCAATTTAAATACTAACAAAATGTGTGTGAACTTCTGACCCACTGGGAATGTGATGAAAGAAATAAAAGCTGAAATAAAGAATTCTCTCTACTATTATTCTGACATTTCACATTCTTAAAATAAAGTAGTGATCCTAACTGACCTAAGACAGGGAATGTTTTCTACGATTAAATGTCAGGAATTGTGAAAAACTGAGTTTAAATGTATTTGGCTGATGTGTATGTAAACTTCTGACTTCAACTGTATATATAATTGGCTCATATAAATAAATATGCTCATCAACTTTTAAAAGGAGGGAGAGAAATCTTCCTGAATCTTTTGTTGTTGACACCAGTAACAAAAACAGTGTCACCTGATACATGCATTATACTTGAAAACCATGAACAAAACTATGCAAGATAAAAGAAAATGTGACCCAGGAGACATTAAATACAGGTTATGTTTTTTATTATGGTGAGTCACCACTTGATGTCCAATGTAAAATCTGGGTCCCGAAACAAAACCAGTTGAGAACCACTGTTTTAATGAATATACCGGCCTGTCTTTCCAAAACAATGGCAGCTGATAGCAACTCACTTTAAAGCGTATATAAGGACCCAAAAGTATCATAAAAGTAGTCTATGCGATTTATGAGTCATATTCCAAGTCTTCTGAAGGCATACAGTTTTGGTTGCGCGTTCATGAGTGTAGAGAAAAGCTCGATCACAGTGGCACACGTTGAAGCGAGAGCGTTGTTATTTTAGTGCTAAACCATAGGGATGCGTTGATCCAATACCTGGATTGGTATGACGTTTTTAGACCGATCGGGTCCGGCGAGCCCGATCCAAATCCGATACTCTGTTTTAGCCAGGGTCGTTACTGTCAAGCTCCAAAAATAATATAAAAGAACCATTAAAGTAGTCCATATGACTAGTGCATTTTATTCAAAGCCACATGAAGACATGCGCAGCGCCAAAGGGTTAGTGTATGGTGCGACTCTGTTGACACACATACATAGAACGCAGAGGCTGGTGATGCGCTCGTGGCTATTTTCAGCTCTCAGAGCAGTGTGCAGTATGTGAGCGCTACACACATACACTATCTCAGATGTAGATGCTAAATAGTTTGGTTGGCTTCTAATGTGTATTGAGAATGGCACGGGAGGAGCACTTCACCAGATTTTGAATAAGAATCTAATTAAACTACTGTGAACTAGCCCATATACAGGCACTTAAAGGACTTCCTGGGGTGTTCCGACCATCAAAATAAAAGCCAGAGGGGTAACCTTTGTGCGGCATTCGTTTGTGAGTCACACTCGTGTTCGCGGGTCAAAAATGATCTGAACATTTATGTGTAATATTTTTCTCTCTCTCTCTCTCTCTCTGTCTCTCTCTCTCTCTGTCTCTCTCTCTCTCTCTCTCTCTCTCTATATATATATATATATATATATATATATATATATATATATATATATATATATATATATATATATATATTATACACATACACACACAGTTGTGCTCCAAAGTTTGCATACCCTGGCAGAAATTGTGAAATTTTGGCATTGATTTTGAAAATATGACTGATTATGCAAAAAACTGTCTTTTATTTAAGGATAGTGATCATATGAAGCCATTTATCATCACATAGTTGTTTGGCTCCTCCATAATGATAACAGAAATCACCCAAATGGCCCTGATCAAAAGTTTACATACCCTTGAATGTCTGGTCTTGTTACAGACACACAAGGTGACACACACAGGTTTAAATGGCAATTAAAGGTTAATTTCCCACACCTGTGGCTTTTTAAATTGCAATTAGTGTCTGTGTATAAATAGTCAATGAGTTTGTTAGCTCACACGTGGATGCACTGAGCAGGCTAGATACTGAGCCGTGGGGAGCAGAAAAGAACTGTCAAAAGACCTGCATAACAAGGTAATGGAACTTTATAAAGATGGAAAAGGATATAAAAAGATATCCAAAGCCTTGAAAATGCCAGTCAGCACTGTTCAATCACTTATTAAGAAGTGAAAAATTCGGGGATCTCTTGATACCAAGCCAAGGTCAGGTAGACAAAGAAAGATTTCAGCCACAACTGCCAGAAGAATTGTTCAGGATACAAAGAAAAACCCACAGGTAACCTCAGGAGAAATACAGGCTGCTCTGGAAAAAGACGGTGTGGTTGTTTCAAGTTGCACAATACGACGATACTTTTCAACGATACGTTTTTTCGACGATATGACGAAATAATTAGCTGCATGGTCGAGTTGCCAGAAAGAAGCCTTTACTGCACTAATGCCACAAAAAAGCCCAGTTACAATATGCCTGACAACACCTTGACACGCCTCACAGCTTCTGGCACACTGTAATTTGGAATGACGAGACCAAAATAGAACTTTATGGTCACAATAATAAGTGCTATGTTTGGAGAGGGGTCAACAAGGCCTATAGTGAAAAGAATACCATCCCCACTGTGAAGCATGGTGGTGGCTCACTGATGTTTTGGGGTGTGTGAGCTCTAAAGGCACGGGGAATCTAGTGAAAATTGATGGCAAGATGAATGCAGCATGTTATCAGAAAATACTGGCAGACAATTTGCATTCTTCTGCACGAAAGCTGCGCATGGGACGCTCTAGGACTTTCCAGCATGACAATGACCCTAAGCACAAGGCCAAGTTGACCCTCCAGTGGTTACAGCAGAAAAAGGTGAAGGTTCTGGAGTGGCCATCACAGTCTCCTGACCTTAATATCATCGAGCCACTCTGGGGAGATCTCAAACGTGCGGTTCATGCAAGACGATCTTGTGATGTGCACATGTTTGTGTGATGGTTAGGTTTAGGGGTGGAATTTGGAAATAGAAAATATCATTAGCCTGATATGAAATCAGTGGAAGTCAATGAGAGATCACTAATATAGTCAAAAAACATGTATGTGTTTTACCACTTCCTTTATGTGTGGTTGTGTTCTGCATTGTGTCTGATTTATTGATTTTTATTTTACAAATAAAAAAAATCTCTGTAATTTATTATTTCCTATTAATTTCCTATGGCGGGTCAAAATGACCCGAAACACCACCTGTGTTGCTTTTATTTATTTTTATGACCACCTAGACTTATCTAATCAAGTCCAGATTTTTATGTGTGTTCAAATAGCGAGTGGAGGAAAAGTCACAAAGTCTTGTACCATTCAGATAAAGGATACCATTTTATTAAAGATACAAAATAAAAATGGCTAAAGAATTACCCGAACACAACATGAGGGTTAAAAGGTCAATATTAATAATAACAACAATAATAATATATTTTTTATTATTATTATAATTATTATTTGTTTACAAATTACAACAATATTTAAGTTGACTGGGTGCCAAAAATTAACCATGTGAATATTTAGTGGACTGATATTTCACAACTAAGAGATCTGAATCCTTTAAAATCCTAATACAAGTTGAACAAATGTATTTTCTACTGAAGACTTTCACTTGAATTACTGTTAATTTTGCTGCTACATTATGCAGTAGACTAGTTAACAATGAAGTTTTTCTTAATAGGCTGTACATTTATGTTGAAATTATGTGTAGTTTAAGGTTTGTGTTTCTTTACAAATAAAAGAATACCTCCAATTAGTATCACACAGTGAAGTATAGATATTCCAAACTGATTTTGACAAAAAAACCAAAAAAACCCCCACTGATAACAGATGGGGATCTGTATCGGCCAATACTGAGATTTCAGGTATCGAATTGAAAGCGAAAAAGTGGAATCTGTGCACGCCTACCTAACTACGCACGTTCTTGCGTGAACATGCGAGCCACCGTGAACGAGCTTCTCTCATAGAGCTATTGAATACACAATAGACATCAAGGTTTTCACTGAAAAATGACTTGTATTTCTGGTTGTATCTCATCAAAACCTATCGTATGCCTTCAGAAGACTTGGAATATGATGCAGAGTCACATTGACTATTTCATAATACTTTTTGGGTCTTTTTTAGGCTTTAAAGTGAGTTACTATTAACTGTCTAAAGACGGATATTCATTTAAACATCTACTTTTTTCTGCTTAAGAACAAAAGTAGTATGGGTTTGAAACTACATGATAGTGAGTAAATTATGACAGAATTGTCATTTTTGGCTGAACTATTCCTTCAAGACAGGAATCCCTCATTAATAATACTAACGTGACCATTAAGCCCTTTCTTTCCACTTTCTCACATTTGTCTCCTTGCTCAATTTTTTTTCTCCCTCTCTTAAGCTCACAGCACTTATTTGTGGCTTCATCATTAAACTGAGAAACTGTCTTCGTGATGATGGCTTCCTGAGACAGCTCTACACCATTGGTCTGCTTGCTCAGTTTGAGTGTCTTTTAAGTACTTACGGTAAAAAGACCCTCACTTACACATGCATACAACAGTACGTATGCGCATGCTTCCACAACCAATTCACCAAATTGAATTCAATTTCGATTCACACGTCCCATTGGTTTTCATCTGTTGTGTGTGTTCATCACAGGAGAGGAGTTAGCCATGTTAGAGGACATGAGTGTAGGAATAATGGATCTCCGGAATGTGACGTTTAAGATGACGCAGGCCATCTCTACCTCTTCCCCTGACATGCTGCCGGTGATCACGGGAAATCGCGATGGGTTTAACGTTCGCATTCCACTCCCGGGAAGCATGTTTGACGCATTGCCAAGGGAGATTCAGAGTGGCATGCTGCTGCGGGTACAGCCGGTGCTGTTCAACGTGGGCATCAACGAGCAGCAAACACTTGCTGAGAAGTGAGTCCTGATTATATAAAACAGCCGTTAGAGTGATTACATAACATCAAAAACCATTATATCATAATGTTTATAGTCATATGGTATTTGATGTCTCAATTTGAAATTGAAATGTTTGTGTTGAAGGTTTGGAGACACGTCTCTTCAGGAACTCATCAACGTGGAGAGTCTGGCGCGACTAAGTTCTTACTACCAGCAATTCAAGGAAGTTTTACCAGAGGACTGTAAGTCACTCGAAGTTTCTCCCGATGTATTACAAAAATGAAATGATTGCATGGTTTAAAATGACAACTCTCTTTCTTCCTCTCAGGTCTTCCAAGCTCTCGAAGTCAGACGTGTCTCCCAGAGCTGTTGCGGTTCCTTGGTCAGAATGTTCATGCTAGGAAAAATAAAAATGTAGACATCTTGTGGCAGGCTGCAGAGGTAACACGATACCTAATGCAACAGTCAGTGGCCCCAAAAGTATCTGGATAGTTAAGCCAACCTCTAAATATGAAATGTGGCATCTGCAAACTAAACTAGCTTCACCTTTCTAAGACAATTTTGCAATTGCTTTAATCAAACTTGTCATTATTTATTTTTATTTATTTACTTTGTTTTATTTGAAGTTGTTCCCCTCAAGTTCACACAGGTGTCCTAGCAGAGTGTAACAATTTTGCTTGTGCCCTTTCTAAAAATAAGTACCTCTTGGTTTGATATTTTGTTTTCGAATATATCTGATAGTTTGGTAAGCGCCTTAAGTGTTTATGTGTGTAACAACTACTGTAAATGAAGCAGATTCACTAAAACACTGTTTTAACTTTTAAGTTGCCTTCACCTAAAATCTGGCTTTGACGCAACTTGACTGATCACTGATTTGCTGTCTATTCACAAACCCATGAGTGTAACTGATTTCTTGTATTGCAGCACAATGCCAGCTTTGTATTAGTTGTTCTTGTTCCATTTCAAAGGGCACTTGCATCTAGATTTCAACTGGATTAGAGGAATAGTTCACATAAAAATGAAAAATCAGTATTTTCTCACCATAATATTGCTCCAGAACCATATGACTTTCTGTCTTCCGTGGAATGCAAAAGGTGAATTATTAAAAAGTCTTCACAGGGTTTATTCGCTGTAATGTAATTGAACAAAGACTCATGAGAGTAAAGTAATCGATTCCACTCATTCACTGTAGTCTAAGTCTCCTGAAGCTATACAATCACTTTGTGCGATGAACTGAACAACATGTATGTTATTTACTCACTGTGACGAGGAGGAGGGCGTGGCCGGGCCGTGATGGAGCATGGCCGGCGCTGAATCAGCTGATCAGTGGGAGAGCGAGATAAGGGGCAGCCGGAGACGCCGGTTCAAGAGAGAGAGAGAGAGAGAGACACACGTGGCCGCGTTGTGTGTGTCTGTTTGTCTTATGTTGGGAGGGAGGAGAGATGCGCTGTTGCAGAATCCTCGCCGCTGCCATCCGCCGGCGGAGCAGCCGCAGCCGACTGCCTGGGGACGGAGGGGTCGCTGCTTGCCGCTGAGAGCCAGAGGAACTGCGGCCGTCCGCCGAGAAGGGGAGGAGCAGTTCCGTCCGGCAGGAGCCGGAGGACTCGCTGCCATCTACTGGGGGAGGAGCGAGCTGGTGTCCGCCAGAGGGCAGAGGAGCAGTTGAAGACCGGGCGACGGCGCATCCGGAAGCCAGCGAGCAAGTTCTTCTCTCTCTTTCTGCTCTCTCTCTCTCTCTCTCTGTGTGTGTCTCCGCTCGCCCTTTCCCTCTCCCCACGCCTCCCCTCGTCTCTCCCCCAGGTCCGCAGCAGATGGCTGCTCCATATCGCGCTCTCCCACTGATCAGCTGATTCAGCGCCGGCCGTGCTCCATCACAGCCCGGCCACACCCTCCTCCTCATCACACTCACATTAGAGTGAATTGTTTCTTTAAAGGTGTACTCAGTCATTTTTTCCCCATTAAAAAAGGTTTTACTCCTAAAGAAATGAATTGTCATTTTGAAACATACACTATATTGCCAAAAGTATTCGCTCATCTGCCTTTAGACGCATATGAACTTAAGTGACATCCCATTCTTAATCCATAGGGTTTAATATGACGTCGGCCCACCCTTTGCAGCTATAACAGCTTCAACTCTTCTGGGAAGGCTTTCCACAAGGTTTAGGAGTGTGTTTATGGGAATTTTTGACCATTCTTCTAGAAGCGCAATTGTGAGGTCAGACACTGATGTTGGATGAGAAGGTCTGGCTCACAGTCTTCGCTCTAATTCATCCCAAAGGTGCTCTATAGGGTTGAGGTCAGGACTCTGTGCAGGCCAGTCAAGTTCTTCCACACCAAACTCGCTCATCCATGTCTTTATGGACCTTGCTTTGTGCACTGGTGCGCAGTCATGTTGGAACAGGAAGGGGCCATCCCCAAACTGTTCCCACAAAGTTGGGAGCATGGAATTGTCCAAAATCTCTTGGTATGCTGAAGCATTCAGAGTTCCTTTCACTGGAACTAAGGGGCCAAGCCCAGCTCCTGAAAAACAACCCCACACCATAATCCCCCCTCCACCAAACTTCACAGTTGGCACAATGCAGTCAGACAAGTACCGTTCTCCTGGCAACCGCCAAACCCAGACTCGTCCATCAGATTGCCAGATGGAGAAGCGTGATTCGTCACTCCAGAGAACGCGTCTCCACTGCTCTAGAGACCAGTGGCGGCGTGCTTTACACCACTGCATCCGACGCTTTGCATTGCACTTGGTGATGTATGGCTTGGATGCAGCTGCTCGGCCATGGAAACCCATTCTATGAAGCTCTCTACGCACTGTTCTTGAGCTAATCTGAAGGCCACATGAACTTTGGAGGCCTGTAGCGATTGACTTTGCAGAAAGTTGGCGACCTCTGCGCACTATGCACCTCAGCATCCGCTGTCATTTTACGTGGCCTACCACTTCGTGGCTGAGTTGCTGTCATTCCCAATCGCTTCCTCTTTGTTATAATACCACTGACAGTTGACTGTGGAATATTTAGTAGTGAGGAAATTTCACGACTGGACTTGTTGCACAGGTGGCATCCTATCACAGTACCACGCTGGAATTCACTGAGCTCCTGAGAGCGGCCCATTTTTTCACAAATGTTTGTAGAAGCAGTCTGCATGCCTAGGTGCTTCATTTTATACACCGTGGCCATGGAAGTGATTGGAACACCTGAATTCAATTATTTGGATGGGTGAGCGAATACTTTTGGCAATATAGTGTATGTATAAAATCATGAGCTCTCACATGAGATGAGGACTCTAGTCATATCAGTAACCATGAGGGGCGCCTCATGGGGGCTGCCATATTAGAATCACATGACCAGCAGAATACTACTCGCTTAATCTCAGTAATCGTCTTGTTATTGGATTCAGTTAATCATGGCTGATTGTGAATAGTGAATTTCTACAATGGCATCTGCAGCTGAAAACTATTGATTTTGAATGATGCTGTATCCACACCACTAGGTGTTGCTGTAAGTCCAAGATGACATGAACAAAAGGTTACTGAGTGCACCTTTAAGTGTATGTGGCTATTGTAATCCTCACTGTGTAACACCTCTGTGCTCAGATTTGTCGGCGACTAAACGGAGTGCGTTTCACCAGCTGTAAAAGTGCGAAGGACCGTACTGCCATGTCAGTGACTCTGGAGCAGTGTCTGATCCTGCAGCACGAGCACAGCATGGCCCCACAGGTCTTCACGCAGGCCCTCGACTGTATGCGCAGGTAAGACGCCTGAACAACTGCCTAATACACAAGAACTGCACGCCTTGGGGGAGTCTGTCCAGTGTCCACCTCTCTCTCTCTCTTTCTTTCATTCTTTCTCTCTCTATCTCTTTCTCATTTTTTTTCTCCGTTTCTTCTATTTCTTTCCCTTTTTCTTTCTATCTTTCTCTCGTTCTTTCTTTTTTCTTTTGTTCTTTCCTTCTTTTTTTCTCTATTTCTTTTTCTTTCTTTTTTCTTTTTCTGTTTCTTTCGTTCTTTTTCATTCTCTCTCTCTCTCTCTCTCTCTCTCTCTCTCTTTCTCTTTCTCTTTCTTTCTTGATGTCCCTCATCCCTCTCTCATTGCTTGTAGCTTTTTGGTGTTGGCAGTTAAATTTGCTTGTCTTTATTTCTCTGTGGCTTGTGTGGCCTAATATGTTTGTTATTTTTATATTTATTCACTTGTTTAGGGACACAGAATATTTGTTCCTTCCAACTCCATCCTTCCTGTCCACGCTTTGAGCGAACCAAACACAAATAAATCACTCCTGTAGAGTGTGATGAGAATACAAACTGATAAAACTTTGTTTGTTTGTTTGGCTGTCTGCTTGCCAGATGTTCTGTGCCTATGAAATGATATGTTTTTCCCCAAACTCCCTCCTACTCGCTCATCTACTGATTTGAGGACAGACCTGAAGTTTCTTTTATAGAGAAAGTGGTCTTGGGATCGATGCTTTTTTCACGCATCGATTATCAGGAAAAAAAAATCAGATATAAACCGGACAATGTTTGGGACAATATGTTTGGGGGAAAAAGGGACTCTCCACCACGTTAAGCACCTGCACATCGCCGACTATAAACTTAGCTACACACTTTGTTAGTTAACTGGCCTGCTCCAACTTTTTATTTGCGCTTTCCCCAAAACTCTCCCATTTCTTTATCCACCATAACATAATATTATCCACAACGCTGCACAAATGTAGGGGTGACAGAGGTGACAATAACTTCGTATTAAGTACAGTACATGTTATATCACCCCCTTGTGGTCTCCCAAAGATGTTACGCCAGACTACATTAAACAGAAGGCCAACTGACTGTGAATGGAAAAGCACAAAATTTAGGCTTCTAACTTAAATTTAAGCTAATACATTGATACCTCAAAAACGCATCAAGAAAATAACATGCTGATCAGTTATCGATGTATCGATTTTATGACATTCCTACGAGAAAGTCATGTATACTGTATGTCCTCCGTATTATGGAAGCTGATGAAAGTTTTGTTGCTGTTGTTGAGAGAAAGTCTCAGTATACTCAGCGCACTGTGCATGATCTGCCACTGCATTGTTCTGCCATGAAAGCCAGCAGTCTGTCTGTGCCTGATAAGTTCCTTTCACAGGTTTACTCCTTAGCTGCAAAAACACTTTTGGTCTTTCTTTTTCTGTCACTTTATCCATGAGTCTAAAACAGATGGATCGACACCCTATTGCCTTTTTTTCTATCTCTTTCCAACTCTGGACACAGTGGATGAGTGTTGCATTGTTTTTAGCTTGTCTGTTTTGAAATGGCTCTGTTGGTTTATTGCATGGTGGGAGGACGCAGCACGCTTGCATTGCATGGCCCAGTGCTGGCAGCAGCCAGCTTCTGGCAGACCCCCTTCTGACTAATATGGAGAAGCCATCTCTCTAACTTTACTTTAAACACTCTTAATATTCTCTTTCTTTATTCTCTCTCCTTCTCTTCTTTGTGTCTCTATTGTATTCATTTTTCAATGTCATATTGTCTGTTTAATATCTTTTGCTTTTACCTTGTTCTGTCAACTGAACGTGTGTTTGTGTTTGTTTGATCTTTTTCTACTGAACATCTGTTTGTTTTGGATCCATTTCTGACGGATGGATTGGACTTGATGCCTTTTGTGCACTCACATCATCACGTCTGCACTTTAATCCTTTTATTGAATTAATTTTATCAATTCAACCACCTCATTTATGTTGGAACTACCTCTATGGCCATCCTTTGCATGTCGTCCCATTCTGTCTGGCCCTTTGTCCGTGCCCCTCTCTGCAGCATTGGGACCAGGGAGGGGGTTACTCAGAAGAACCTGAGCGGCTTATTGCCTGTACGTGACTTCAGGCTGGACCCCAGTCTGCTCTACTCTCTGCCCCTTCTGGCCCTGAGCCCAAACCTGCTCATCGTTTGGGTGTTCCTCAGCATAGCCTATCTGCTGGCCAAACTCCGCTGCAGCTGAGCCTAAGATCCCCTTTTTCCAGTCTTCATGGCCCGCTTTACACCTGGCATTAATGTGCGTTTTGTTTAAAGAAATAACGTTTTAAAGCACCCTGCGGAAATAGACCGCGAACGAGAGGATTTGGGGAGGGAAATAAGAGATGTGTCCATGTGCATTCCTGTTGAATGGAGCACAGCAGTCTGGTTCCGGAAGTATAAATCACATAATTTTTTTCCAAAAGGGGAATTGATTATTGCAATACAATCCATTTTGAGTGAGAAAAAGACCAAAATGTAACCTTTTTTACTATAAATGTTTTGACGCATGCGCAGAGTGCTCTCTGAATGATGCAGTCGAGTCGGTCGCCCAATCTCTTAAAAATTATGCATGCATGTGCACATTTTAATATTTTGCAATATACTATAAATTGATTCTGTACTTATAATTGACAACTTAAAACCTCCTATGGTATTGAAAAATGGCACCTCCCTTTGGTATTTGCAGTCATTTTTGACTGGAAGGGTTAGATGTGTTAGAATTTTTAGAAATCTTTTGATGATAATGATAAAAAACAATTCTTCCCTGAAGTAAGAACAATACAATTATGCATTTCTTTTGGGATTTTTTGCTATTTTGATCTTATTTACATGTACATTTCTAAATTGTACCATTAATTTGCATATACAAATAAGCATTTTTTGAAAAAATAAAAAATTCTGAACCTACATTTCTATAAGCTGAAACATGAAGGAAATATGAAAATGTGACATAAATTGGCAGCAGATTGCTGCCATCTGGTGAACAAAATATAAATAACATGACTTGAAAACCAGTAACAGCCAATAGATGGCTGTAGCCACCTACTGTGTAGTCTGATGGCTTGTTGTAACCTAATTTTATATTTTATCACTAGATATGCATTTGGATATATATTTAGACATTACCAAACTATTATTTTGTCAAAGTTTAGCATTTTAAATTTGATTTGAAGTGGTAGTTTTTGCAGTTAATGTCATTATGCTTGCAATCAAACCTGACCATGGTGTTACAAAGAGAATACACAGAATAAGCATTTTTCTACCAATTATTTGTTTCAAACATCAAAATTTAATATCTCAAAGTAATTGCATAATAATTTCAAGAAAATGAACATCAAGAAACAGAAATTAACTGTAAAATTCAGAAATTTCAATTAGAGTACAAAACAGAAGTGTGTGTGTGTGTGTGTGTGTGTGTGGGTGTATATGTTTTGCACTGTGGATGTTTTAGAGTCTCACCCTGTAATGTCTGTCTGTTTTTTTTCTGCATTGTAGCTGATTTATTGATTGTATTTGACAGATCAAAAAGAAAATTGCTCTGTTTTTTGGGGGGTTTTTTGGTCTTTCCCATTCGACCATTTATCGAATCGAGCCCAATTTTTTTTTTTTTTTTATGTTCAGATGGCAAATGGTGGAATAAGTAACCAAGTCTTGTACTGCTCAGATAAAGGAAACCATTTTTATTAAAATGATGAATACCATAGGAGGGTTAAATCAATAGTTTTATATATTTCTATCATTTTTAAATCCATGTAGTTCATTCATTGCACTCATTAAAGACGTGAGGTACACAGTCTTCTACCTTTGTCTTTTTGTCCAATTTTCAAATAATGTTTTGCTTCAAATCAATATTTGAAATCTTGCTATTCACCTTGAATCTGGTTTGTTTGGTTCATAGTGTTTAACGCTTTTATGAAGGATTTGTATTAAATTCCTATGGAAAAAAATGAATGGGAAAAATACTTCCGGAACCAAGACGACTGAAGTCCACAGGCACGGTTGCGCTCTTATCATTCATGGGATAGTTTCATGAAATCACCAGATTTTTGCGATTGATTAAAAATTGACAACCCCAATCAGATGATTGATTATTCATTCAGTTAAATATAAAATTATTATTTGGAGCAGAGCATCTGAATACTACTTGATAGGTGCATGCAGATAACAACAAAGAATTAAAATGTATACCTTCATCGATGGTTCAGATCCATTCAAGTCCACCTTCAAATATGGCTGCAGTGATCCTATCAAAATCCGATCACAATATGTGTTGGGTGCATTACCAACTGGCTATCCGATTGTGCTCCGATAGCAGGTGTAAAGGGGGCCAGTCTCTCGTTTCCTCGCACCAGCTATCACAGCACTTCTTTTTTCTGTTCCTTCCTGCACTCACTCCTCCGTGGTAAGGAGCTGTGTGCAGACAACTCTGATTTCTCTCTGGTTGATAGCAGACTGCTTCCTTCGGCTCTTCTTGCTAACAGCTAGTCTAAAGGTCTTGATGTTCCCTTCTGCCTTACCTCTCTTTTTTCTCTTTGCTTATGTAATCATGGTTGACATTAGGAAAAAAATGTCAAGGAACTGTACACTCATTTGTGACATTACAAATATTCTGAATTATTTTAGAGGGTACACTGAAAATAGATATTCATATATATTTAAGACTTTGATTTATTGATTTATTGCTAAATATTCTTATAATATCAAACAGATTTATTTGTGTTAAATAACTATTTTTGAAGCACATGTACAGTATATAACGTGCTGGTGGTCCATGCCGTTTATCGAGATATTGTTTCTGTAACCGTATCATGGAATTCTAGTGATTTTTGTGATTGATCTTTTTACGTCTTCCATGTGTTTCTATCTAAATGCAAAGCTAAGGCCTAGCCAAAGCTATTCTCAACTATCATCGCACTTGCTTAAAAAGTTTACTGCACTTTAGGCTGTTAAATGTGTCCATGTCTTCCCATGTTTAGCAGGACAGATTTTGCTCTTTCACCATGATGGTTTGCACTCACCAGTTTGCAGACACTTATTAAATATGGCCATTTAAGATTGTATGTTCAGTCAGGGAAATCGAAATATGCAGTTAAGTTATAACTACTTCTTTTAATCATAGTTATGTTTGCTATGAAAACTTTATCAGTGAAACGTGTTTATCACTGTCAGCTGAATGGCAATAGAGATTTAATGTATATGAATCTTCAGATTTTTCTGTGTTTTTGTATTATTAAAGAAGTGTTCTGGGTTCTGTTGACAGCATCTGTGACATGATTACTACAGACAATAATTGTCATCCCTCATTCCTAAAATTTGCATGCGTGGAAGTCTTAGGGGCATTGGAAGGTATAAAAGCAAAAAGAAATATATTATTTTTGGTTGAACATGGTCATGCTGCACTAATTTTGCACAGGTAAGATTGGTAAGAGATTCTGTCACACTAGTATCATGTTAACACATACAGTGTAGTGTTTAAATCCATTTAATCTCAACCGTTACATTATTTACAGAAATGATATTTGAAATTTGAAGGGTCTACAATGTTACTGTATTGTTTGCCATTTCCTATTGGGTCTTATGAAGAACTGAGGAAAATGTGTCTGTATTTCTGCCCTTGACTGCACCTGGGAAGTTGGCATTCGTTACTATGACATGTCATGCATTCATGTGGGAAACAAAATACAGAAGAAGCCAAACTTAAACAATTACGCATGGAACGATGGCAAAAGCACTTTTTCTGTTGTACTGGTGAACAAACATTAGTGAAAATAAACCTGCATCACTTATAAACGACATATACTGTATGATTTATTAATGCATGATATCTAACATATTATTGATGAATTTGCTTAAACAAGCCGCGGAGGGTGAGTCATTAGTTGACTGTCATATATAACAAATTAATATTATTGAAAGAAATGACAGAAGTTGAAATAATTTTGCAAAATCATTGCTTCCCATTATCTTTCATGTCAACACACCTCTTCCAACGTCCCAACTCGTGTATCATCGAGAATTCGGAGTTTCCCCACATACGACTTTGCGGGGTGATTCATGTGCTCGGAACTTGGAATTACGATATTTCTGACTCCACTTTAAGGGCACATATTTCCCGCTGGTTACAAATGTGACCAAGAATTAACCACATACTTTACTTTCATTTTTATTTTATTTTTCAGAAAAGGCATGTAGTTAGTGTCATTGGGCTCTCCGAGAAGTAAAATACATGTCTTCACTAAGCTGGCAAAAGAAAAGGGATTAAATGGGTTAAGTCTTTTGGCCATACTTTCCAAACTGTGTGTATTTTAACATTTGTTCCAGTGCTATACCTTGCCACGTAGACTTCCTTTGTAAGTGTAATACTGTCAATGCAAGTTTGTTCCCACAAATTGAGGAATGACCCAAAAGAGTTGTCTGTGGTAATCAACAGCATGCCTCAGATTCTGTCGATTTTCTACTTGCATTGAATCTAGAACATTCCTTTTTAAGATGTATCTGTTTAGACGGTTTAGAAGTAACTTATGCAGGACTGATGAATGGAATGTATCTGCTTTTGCCAAATATAAATTAACCACTTTGTTTTTTTTTAGTCATGATATCCAGGCTGCAAAGCTTCAGAATTCTTCACTTCTTCATATTGTATGCAAATATGCACTGTTACGATTGGAAACTGTATTATTTAACAGGACTCACAATTTAATCCTGCATCCCTGTGTGCCAAATTAGTGCCATATGCTCTGTCCTGGACATCTTTTTTCCAGTTTACATGCTCCACAGAGCTGCCATCATAAAATAATCTTCGCCAGGCTACAGGCAAGCGTTTCATCTGACCGACTAAAGAAACGGACTTTCCCAAAATATCTCCATTTTGGAAATCATATTCAGTTTTTCACCAGAGCTGAAGGGGTTCATTATATTGATGTTGCAGACGTTGAATAAACTAAGTCAGTTTACTTACAAGCCTCAGAGATGACCTCCAGACTCGTTTCGAAACATAATTCTGGATAATGTTCCTGACGGTTTGAATAAGTTGATTTAGTCTCTTTAAGTTGAAGAACAGGTTTTGGTGACTGATCTGAATTTGAGGTCTCATACTTTAGAAGATACTGCCTTGGGTTCGACTGAATGGCCTGAATAGGTTTAAAGAATAGAATTTAAGGTTAGCTCTCAGAGTGTTACATTGTGAAGGTTTGATAATTGGTTTTAAGACTAGGTTTGAATCAGTGGCCTGTGTTGGTGAATATGTTTTGGGAACTGTACAGTAAGGAGTGTTTTGTGGACTGGTTAGGGTTAGGTTTGCTTGTTTAAAGAATAGGATCACGTCAGTAGATGGTTTTCTTGTGGCTTTGTGCTGGTTTTAGAGAGATTATTATTTAGAGTCTTGTTTTATGCTTCCAGTTATAATGTACTGTATCTAAATTTTTAGATATTATTTCAATATTTTAAGTATTTGTTTTGTTAGCAATATTTAAATAATATAAGATCATAGCATTGATCTCTAGATTTCATAGCTCTACCTCATTTTGCTCCTGAACATATATAGGGTAATCATACAGAGTGACAGCACCATGATGATGCAAATCTCCTGTGTTGTCGGATGTGAAATTTAGACTTGATATAATTACCTTCCCAACAGAACAACCTACTGAACGTGCTGTACTTCCATCCCTCACATGCAGCCTCATTTTCGTTCATGTAAAATTAAATATGACCTCTACCCTGAAGAAAGTCTAATAAAAGGGGATAAGCTGTTAAAACTCTCGACCAATCCAGTAGTCCGTTCTCTGCTAATTTATATCAATTGAGGCTTGTTAAGGATGTTTTAATGAGTTTATTTATTGTTCAGATTTGAGTAAGCACATTTTTGAAAGAACCAACATTTTATATGAATAAACATTTTAAGACAATGAAATAACATTTTTGGGATTTCAATAGGACATAGATAATTGTTTCCTCATATACTGTAGCCCAAAAAAGTATTTGGACACTTTGCATCGTGCTGTATAAGAAAAAAATATATATACACACTGGTTTGCAATAAGTTTGGAATAATGTACAGATTTTGCTCTTATGGAAAGAAATTGGTATTTTTATTCACCAAAGTGGCATTCAACTGATCACAATGTATATTCAGGTCATTAATAACATGAAAAATTATTATTACAGATACTCAGGTGACATTTCACCCCACACTTCCTGTAGGACTTGCCATAGATGTGTCTGTCTTGTCGGGCACTTCTCACGCACCTTACAGTCTAGCTGATCCCACAAAAGCTCAATGGGGTTAAGATCCAGAACACTCTTTTCCAATTATCTGTTGTCCAATGTCTGTGTTTCTTTGCCCACTCTAACCTTTTCTTTTTGTTTTTCTGTTTCAAAAGTGGCTTTTTCTTTGCAATTCTTCCCATAAGGCCTGCACCCCTGAGTCTTCTCTTTACTGTTGTACATGAAACTGGTGTTGAGCGGGTAGAATTCAATGAAGCTGTCAGCTGAGGACATGTGAGGCGTCTATTTCTCAAACTAGAGACTCTGATGTACTTATCCTCTTGTTTAGTTGTACATCTGGTCTTCCACATCTCTTTCTGTCCTTGTTAGAGCCAGTTGTCCTTTGTCTTTGAAGACTGTAGTGTACACCTTTGTATGAAATCTTCAGTTTTTTGGCAATTTCAAGCATTGTATAGCCTTCATTCCTCAAAACAATGATTGACTGATGAGTTTCTAGAGAAAGCTGTTTCTTTTTTGCCATTTTTGACCTAATATTGACCTTAAGACATGCCAGTCTATTGCATACTGTGGCAACTCAAAAACAAACACAAAGACAATGTTAAGCTTCATTTAACGAACCAAATAGCTTTCAGCTGTGTTTGATATAATGGCAAGTGATTTTCTAGAACCAAATGATCAATTTAGCATGATTACTCAAGGATAAGGTGTTGGAGTGATGGCTGCTGTCTAGATTTGATCAAAAATGACTTTTTTCAAATAGTGATGGTGCTGTTTTTTACATCAGTAATGTCCTGACTATACTTTATGATCAGTTGAATGCCACTTTGGTGAATTAAAGTACAAATTTCCTTCTGAAACAGCAAAATCTGTACATTATTCCAAACTTTTGGCCGCCTGTGTGTGTGTGTGTGTGTGTGTGTGTATATATATATATATACTGTATATGTGTATACACACACACACACACACACACACACACACACACACACACACACATGCACATATATATATTTATTTGTGTATAAAAAGCACACTTTTTAAGCTATACATTTCACAAAGAGAATTATTATAAAACAATATATATAATTTTCCAAATAAATTATTTGCATACTTTCTGGTTGTCAAACATTAGTGAAACATGTCCATAGTTAATGTTATAAACTGTGGTTACTCATCTAGGACACCTGTATGAATTTATACATCTACTAAAAACAACTTTGAGACAATAGTTGCCTTAAAGTCATTGCAAAAATTGCTCAGAAAAGTAAAGTTGTGAGAAAATCTCGAGCTTGCGCATATGTTTGATATTTTTATATCTAATGCAATGACATTCAGACATTTTTAAGTGTGATTTAAGTGACCAAAAGTGTCCAAATTCTCTTTGGGGGCACTGTTTATTAATTATAGATAATATTATAGTATATTATAGATATATAGCTATATATTTACATAGATAATTGATAGTATTATTTATTTATTTATTTGTAACCCCGATGGTTGGTGTTGCAGTAAAGAGGTCATTGGCATGTGCAGCTTATATGGACTGTTTTTGTGGTGTTTTGTTTGTTGTTATGCTTATGCTGTTTTTATTGGTGTTTAGCTTACTCATGCTCATAACACTGCTGAAATACTGTGTGTGCTGTCATCTTTTGTGGCTGTGGTTAATTTTTGCTTGTGGTTTCAAAACACAGCTTCATGTTGTTTTTCTGTTTGTTTTCCCCACTTGCTTTTCCATACTCAACCGCACCCCTTTCCCCTGCCAGTGAGGGTTGCCGCCGTGAGAATACCATGAAGAACGCTGGATGTCGCAAGTATGCCTTTAACTATTTGCAGCTGAAGGCCTTTCCTAGACATTACAGACCTCCTGATGGCACTTTTGGAAAAGTGGAGACTTGATGAAATGACCCATGGTTACATGTAATGCAGTAAGATCGCTAATCATGATGTAGCTGAGAAGACCTCAAAGTTAAAATACTTGAAGCGGTTATTGCATACCATTGCCATCCTCTTCAACCTAAGCTATAGTAAAACTGTCAAATCTGCTCAACGCAAATGCCTTTTCAATTTGCTTTGATAGACAGTATTATACATTTGCATTTCAACTTATCTAACACTGTCAGTAGGTAATATGAAACGTCACAGACTTTACGACAGGCTGTGGTGTTTTCACCCACATACTGTATCTGATTAGTTCTCTTTCACAAGCTCAATATCTCTAAAGACCACATACAGTATGTACTACATGAAGTCATGCTGTAATTTATCATATTGGCCCTCTGTAGTGCACAGTTTAGGCTTTTAGTAATTTAAACTGAATGTCATATTCTTGGCGCTCTAAAGTGCATAATGAAAAGTTCAGTAATTTACGCTCTATTTCATACTCTTGGCCTTCTAGAGCATTCAGTGGGTTGTTTAGTAAGCATGGCCTACTATTACATCATTATCAATCCCTCGTTAGACTTCTCGCTAACTCTTCCTCTCTGTATATCCCTTTTGTGCAATGCCCATGTTTTGTTTAATGTTTTTTTTTTTTTCTTTTCTCCTGGTCCTCCATTTTGCTGTCTCGACACATGTGGCATGACTTCACTGGTTTCCTGTTCCATCCTTTAAATAGCAAAGGAACTGCAGGGAAATAAATCATGCCATTGTTTCTTTATAAATGTTCCGTGCTTTTAGCAGATTTAAACCCATTACATTTATCCAAACTAATCATGCACAGTCCATCCTCTCAGTATCTTGAACTCTTAAGATTGTCTAATAGGAAAACTATGCCCCATTGACTCTCTTCAAGCAACATAATTAGGCTACTGACAAGTTTCTATTATGGACCAACAGAGAAAATGATTAAGGCCAAGTGAGGTCAGTGCATCACTGTGTTCTGCTGGCAGCAACAACTCCCGGGACTTTTATTTTGTGAGAAGTATGACAGAGGTTCTAGGCACAATATTCTTGAGTACATTGGCTCTATTGGATGTTGTTTTGTGCTATACTTGTTATAAGTGTATTCATTAATGCCATATCAGCGCATTAAGGGAGATTTTGCCACAGACAGTGCATTGCTTACAAATACCAATCACCTGTATGCTGTATCAATGGCAGCTGGCACTTAACAATTAGACTGTAAAATGTGATTGTTACACGTACCGTGTGTGCATACTCTTTTTGACTTTATTTTATTTTTTAAATGTATTTGTCACAGGTAATTCTTTTGTGTGCATATCACCTTTTTTACACTTGTTTCAATTATTGTATGTTTACAAAACATTATTTAAGAGAATTATGCTTACAGATATTTGGATTGATATTGATTTGTATTTATTTGTTTTTATGGTACTGACCTTTTATGATGCCCTCTTAGATATATTATGTCTGTCTAGAACAGAGTTGTGCTGTATTAAAATGCTGTCATCAATATCTGATGCCATTAAAGAGAGAATAAGACCACTGACATCCATTGTGTCATTTTTATAATAAGTAGAGGGGTGTTATAACTAACGTCATTTGTCAAACCAATTGAAATTAGCGACTGGGGTAAAATCACTGTCATAAATGACCTCCAGTTTGTGTGTATTTTAAAGATTTATGGGACCAAAAAAACTATTTTGAGATGAGAAATTATACATTTTACTTTGGGCTTAGTATTTGAATGGTTATCAAGTTAATGGATGTTAAATGACAGAACTGGTATCATTTAAAACATCAGCAGCAGGTTCTCGTTTAATTTGATTTGTAATCTACACAGGATTTTTGTCTACTGTATATGTACAGTACTGTGCAAAAGTCTTAGGCACATAAGACGTTTCACAAAAACATTTGTCTTAATATGGTTATTTATATCTGCTACTTTAGTGTGTCAATAGGAAATATACATTTCATACTCCCAAACATTCTTTTTGCAAATAGAATAGAATAGAAGAACAGGGAGCCCTGCAACAGATGGCCACTGAACATTGTGTTAGTCTGGAATTACACGAAGAGACAGAAATAATTGAGAGTTCGCCACTAACTATGGCGAATTCTCCAAGAAGCTTGGAACATCCTATCTGCCATCAACCAAGAAAAGGTGTAAGTAGGGGAATTGATGCTGTTTTGAAGGCAAAAGTGTTCACACCAAATATTGATAAGGCTCTTTTTATGTTTACTGGACTTTGTATGGCGTTAATTGATTAATGAAAACCATTTGTCATTATTTTTTTAAGAAATCCTCACATTGAAAATTTTTCACAAGTGCCTAAAACTTTTGCACAGTACTGTATATATTAAAAATAGAAATATTATAGCTGAACAGACACGGAGGGTTGTAACACTACTAATGGACCAAGAAAGACTGCCTAAAATGGGACATTGTAGAGGCCTACATTTGCCACAATTTTAGTGACTACACACACACACACACTCTGTTTTGAATTCTGAATTCTTGGCCTATGCCTGTATTTTATTTTATTTGCTGTTATGAAATAAAATGTTTCCTGTATATTTGCCATTTTGATTTAAAATGAAATGGGGTTTGGTTGTCTCAAGAAAAAACTAGATCAGCACTGGCACTAAACATCTATAAAATGGTGACATTTCTAAAATGTATTTGTTGTGATTTACAATACCGGTCTCCTTTTTATAATAAGTAGAGGGGTGTTGTAACTGGGTCTGGTGTAACATAATTCATTTAACCAATCTGAAATGAGCTACAGACGTGTAATCACTGTCATATATGACCTCAACTCTCCTAAGGGTGTAGTTGAAGTTGTAAGTCTCTGTGTAAAAATTAAGGATTTATTTTGAGGTTTTAAGTGGAATTCTTTTTGGTTACTTGCTCGCCATAGTATTACCCCTGTAGTTTTTGACCATCCTAAATCTCATTTCAAACAAATCTGAAAAACTGGATTTTCATCCACAGAATTGGACTTTCGAGTCAAAGAAGCCTCAAACAATTGAGAAGGAAAAATAGCTTCTAATGAGAATATGTGTAAACATACTTAGAACTATCCTCATGTGAGATACCACAGGGGTGAAAATACATTGCTGCCAAGTTCCTTATGATTAAATAGGGGTAAATGAACAGTATTATCTATGTAGAAAAACTAATGCATATTAACATCAAAACATTCCTGCTGTGCAAGAAGGTTGCAATAATATGAGGCTGCTGTGTTGAAGTTCTGGCCTGTTTGCAATTACTTTGGGGCTATTGAGTTCTAAGTTGTATGATTACATACTACAGCAGAATGTCAGGGTATCTGTCTGTGCTGTAAAAGTTGCAGTTGCGTAACGCAAAAAGAAAATGTGTCAGGTTCCCGACACCCCAGATAAGTGTTTTTCTTCAGTGTCGGGACATGGCACCTGTGTTTTGTGTTTGTTCTGTATTGTGGTTCTAGTGTCAGGATCCTGCCACTTCAGTTGGTCTTGTTTATAGCTTTTTGTGGCTGGATCCTGACACTAGTGTTGTGTGAGTGCACATGGCTTTGTGTTTTTTTCATTGCCATGTGCATTCCTGTCAGTTCAGTCTTTAGTGATACCCCACCCTCTCATTTGTGTCGTTACCTTGTTATCTGTTCCACCTGCTCCCCCTTGTTACCCTCCTCATTTCCTTCCCTATTTAACCTCCCAGTGTTATCTGTCCTGTGCTTGTTGTATTTTTACCATGTTAGGTGTCTGTCCTGTCAGTTCTAGCCCTGTATTTCCAGCCCAGCCAGTCTGCATTTCACCTGCCTTGGACTGTGGAGTTCCCCTTTGGGGTAGTTTTTGTCAGTTTTTGTTTAATAAAGTTACATATCTGTGTTTGAGTCCTCACCTTCCTCCAAGCCATCCTGACAAAATGGTCCAAAAAACAGGAATAGTAAACTGAAATACTTTAGTTTAATAAAGAGGAATAGAAAAAAAAAAAAAAAAAACTGACCACAATTAGTGAGACATCTCATTGGTTCTTTGCAGAATTTTAGGTAAAGCAAAGAAATCAATTGAGCCGTGCATGTACAAGGTTCGTGAGTTGGCTGTATGCTTGTTTGGAGAGCAAAAAGTTATCTGAAAGTAGCATCTGTTGACAGAAGAGAAGTGAACCACCTTGAGTTCTTTGAAGCACTGTAGGAATTTCTGGAATTTCAAGATAAGTGTGCCTCTATAATTGGAGGGTCACCCATAAAAGGATTTATATTCTGTAAAATTTTAAGTTGTTTATCTAATAAATTAATATGTAGCATTACAAGATCACCTATCCAGACAGGGCCTTTGTTACTGCGCCCATATGATCTTATTGCATTCATTTCTACGTCGCTTCCACGAGGTAAAGGTTTATTGGAGAAAGAGCCTTGTTTTAAGAGAGCTAGGGCAGCACTAATCGATAAGCTATACACCCAAAGTCAATGGGCATGGCCATGAAGCTTTGGTATTTTCGTGCAAGCATGCGCTAAGCAGGGGTGTTTCCAGGATTTTTTCACAGGGCTGGCCGGGCAGGGGCCATTGATCAGTCTGTGGTGGCCAAGAAATTCCATCGAACTGGGGGCAGTGGGGTTGGGTTGTGGCTTAGTGGAGTGGCCAATGAAGCCCCCCAACTCCGCTCCTGGTGCAGTGGGTTTGACAAAATTGCGTGCGCAAAGCGCTGATGGGCTGGGTCAAGTGCAAATTTATTCTGAGGTTCTTTTCTGGTTATTGCTCACTTGTCATATACAGTAGTCCATTTCCTGTCAAGCACCAACAATATTAACAAAGACAGCATATTCATAAGAAGCTGATATGTTAAAGAGGTTGTATGCAATGAATTAGAAGAACAGAAATATGGACTTACATTATTTTGTGCATTAACTGTGTCCTTGTTGAAAGTCATGCATATTTTTATGACATGACACTCCTTTTATATGCATGGAAAATGAGGTTTGCATCAGAATTTGGATGTAGGCTCTGTTAAATTAAAGAGAATGTAAGTATTATTAATCATATTGATCAAGTGACACACAAATCATGGCTAGTATTGACAGTGATGGTATCAGCCTTCCAGGTTAGACTGGGAATTTTTACACGCACTTCATTTCAACTGGTTTAATTTGCTTTAAATATTTAGATACCAAAAATGAAAAATATAACAAAATATAATCAACATAATGAAGTGGTAAAAAAAAATTCTATTCTAACAAGTTCGTAATTTGGATCAAAATGAGGAAGCAGAAGATGGTGATTCCCATACAGGAATGTCCTTTTATTGAACTCAAAAACTTGTTCTCTTTACAGCGCAAAGGTACAGCTTCTCACGGCCACAAACTCAAGGTGCTTCAATATAAAAGAACAACGGCAGCGGCCAGCACACATGCAGCTTCTCAGCTGGGCTCTTTCTCCCTTTCGGTGGACTGGGCCGTCTTTTATCTCCCCCGCCTCTCACTGTGAACATGGAAATGGTAATTAGTCACTATTCATCTCAGGTGGATGTCCTTAACGCTTTTTCTCTCTCCCCAGACGGGTGCTCGACCACGCCCTCACCGCCTGACTCAGGCCGGGGGAACCATCCGGACTGCCCCCCCCCTCCTTTTCTGGAGAGGAAGTCCATGACCCTGGTCTGTGGACTACCTTGAACTTAAATGGCTTCAGTGCCAGGTACCAACGGGTGGAGCGGGGCATGGTCCGAACAGAGGGTGAATGCTTGTCCCAACAAATTGTAGCGGAGAGAAAGGACTGCCCACTTAATAGCCAAACACTCCTCTATGGTGCTGTACTTCATCTCTCTCATTGAGAGCTTTCGACAAATGTACAGCACTGGGCGCTCCTCCCCCTCCACCACTTAGGACAGAACAGCACCCAGCTCCCTGTCCAATGCGTCCGTCTGTAAAACAAAAGGGAGAGAGAAATCAGGGGAATGCAGAAGCTGCCCACCACAAAGTGCAGCATTTACCTGCGTGAAAGCTTGTTGGCATGACTCCATCCACTGGAAGGGTCTGGGGTTCCCTTTTTAGTGAGAACAGTCAGCGGGCTGGTGACATCGGAAAAATTAGGCACAAACCTTCGATAGTAGCCGGCCAGCCCCAGAAACTGTCTCACCTCCTTTTTGGTCTTGGGTAGGTTGCGATCACTGCAGTTCTGTCAATTTGGGGTCGCACCTGCCCGTGACCCAAGCTGAACCCCAGATACCGTACCTCCACCCACCCAATTGTGCACTTCTTCGGATTTGCTGTGAGCCCCGCTCGTCGCAGTGACCTCAGACCACCCTCAGATGCTGCATATGCCATTGCCAATCATTACTGTAAATACGCAGCGTGCGGTCTGAGGACTTAGTCCATAAGAAGCTGAAATGTAGCTGGGGCCCCAAACAAACCGAACAGAAGGGTCACAAATTGGTGTAAGCCAAACGGTGTGGAGAAGGCCGTTTTTTCATGGGACATCGGCATCAAGGGGATCTGCCAATATCTCTTTGTCAAATCTGGTGTCGGCCAAGGAGAGGCGAGAACACTTCAGAGAAATTATTTTGCAACCTCCGTACATTGTGACGGCAAGAGGTGGTCTCCGCAAGGGACCAGAGTGAACTGATTGGCTTTTAGACTCACCTCCGGAGCAAGCTCCTCCATCTCCGGAACTACCATCGCCAAGGATACAGGGACTGCCTCTCTCCATGGTTTTAGTAGGTTGAGGTGGTAAATTTGATGAGCCTCGCCTCTATCCGTATGCACTACCGCATAATCGACTTCCCCAACTCGCTGTGTGACCTCAAAGGGCCCTTGCCACTTTGCGAGTAATTTAGAGCTCGATGTGAGTAGTAATACAAGTACTTTATCTCCCTGTGCAAACTCCCGTAGCTGAGCTCCCGTGTTATACAGCCGGGACTGACATTCTTGTGCCTGTAGCAAATTCTCCTGTGATAGTCACCCCAGCGTGTGGAGTTTTGCTCTCAGTTCAAGAACATATTGAATTAAATTTTTGCTCTATGAAGCTCCCTCCTAACAATTTTCCTTTTTGATGTCTAAAACACCACAGGGCTTAGGCCCATAAAACAATTCAAGCAGGGAAAATCTCGTGGAGGCTTGCGGAACCTCTTGTACTGCAAATAACAGAGCACTTGACCCACTCTGCAGTTCCTTTTGGTAGTTGGGAGACTAATTGTTCCAGTATCACGAGATCAATGACACCCCCAACGTCGCTGGGCTCTTCAGCCAGCACCCACTGCCGGCAGGCATTGCGGAGCTATTGAGCAAAGGCAAACAGGCGGCCGACTACCGGTCAGCAGCGGTAGGAGGTGGACTGCCCATTGCGCCTGTGGCCATTCCAGAGCTTGGGCAGTGCGCTCGAAGAGCTCCAGAAAGGCCTCCGGGTCATCTTGCACCCCCATCTTTGCCAGCGTCACATAGGGGTTCGCTGCTGCCGAGGTGAAATATTTTTTTAGGCTCATTAAAATTAGATTATAAACAATTGATAGTAATGATAATAATAGTAATTGAAAAATAAACCATGACCTTTAGAATGTTTTACACAAACCTCATAAAGTTTTGTTTTATAAAACGGCTGCAACAGTGATTGTCAGGGACATAATTTGATGTTCCAGCATATTATCAGAGTTTGGACATGAACTTTATTAATGCTGATGGAATCTCCAAACTGCAAAAGCAGAAATTGTGCAATGAACTATTTCTCAGGAAATTAGCAAATTTTGCTATCGTTGGTGGCCTATTTACCTTAATGGCTTTGAAGGAATATTCCGGGATCAATACAAGCTAATGCTCAATCAACAGCATTTGTGGCATAATGCTGATAACCACAAAAATATGTCTTGTGACAAGACATAAACAATATGCGTGTTAACATGATTTAAGTGTGATAAAAATCCCTTACTAACCTTTTCTGTGTAAAGTTATAGCCAATTTTACAACTTCATTGCCACGATGATGTAATGTCAACAAACCCTAAAATGAAATAAATTACGATTTAAACAACTTTACAGTTCAAATAATACATGAGTTTAACAGAAGAATTAATGTAAGTGCTTTTGTAAAATTATAAGCTTCACATTTCTGCCTTTAAACCCTCCAAAATTGGCCCCATTGACTTCCTTTGTAAGAGTCTCACTGTAACCTCTGGATGAATCAAAATTAATTTTGTGGAAATCAGTATTATGCCACAAAAGCTGTCAATTGAGTTCAACTTGTATTGAATCTGGATTATTCCTTTAACTGCCAGAGTAACACCTGCCTGAATTAATGTTTTGATAGTTCTTTAGGACACACAGGGGTGTAGATTCCGGGGGATAGGAGGAGGTAACCCTCCCTCATTATTTATACCATGATCAATGGAAACATGTAAACCCCCTTCCCCCCCAACGTTCAAGCAAAATCTACTCCACTCAGGACACAATTTGTGTGTTTTGTCCTTTTATCCGAGAGAGAGAGAGAGAGAGAGAGCCTTTCTGACGCTCTGATTATGCTCACGAACGCGCAGTGCTGTTGTGCACGTGCACCAGACATCTGTCACACTGTGACGAGTTTCTGGCTCATCTGATGCACAAGAGCAGAGCGGATCTTCACGCGCACGGGGAAACACTCACGCACTCCACCAAAGCTGGATCAAGACGTCCGAAACCCTCCAAACTTCCACTGGGCCGGGCCAGCAGGCCAGCAACCCCCGATCTGGACCGATGTGCTGGCCGAGATGTCGCGACACATTTATATTAGGAATAAGATCGGCGAGGGCATCCAAGCGCCTATATTTCAGGTGAGCACCATTAAGACTTGAGATAAAATAGGTGTAATGTAGTTTGTTCATTATTGGGAAAATTGTGTATAATTTTATATAAATAAATAAATGAATAGAACACTTTTTTGTTCAGTACTTACTCTAGAGAGTGTTTTATTGTGAACTTTTTACAGTGAAACTCTTCTGTGGGATGTTACACTAAGTACACTTTGCACATGCTGCACTTTGTTTCAGTAGGTTCTATGATTTTGTTGTTTTTTCTTTATTGGATGGGGATTGGGGGTGTATAAGTCACTTTTATGAATCAAAACATCTATCATCAAATCACATTATATATCTGTAACTAGTTTTAGTATGGAGAATCCTTGTGTTTTGACAATAATAATGAAGAAAATACACTTGGAGCACCTGACTACACAACGATCAACCCCTAATGCTGTGAAATGAGCACATTGACCCACTTTTGGGTGGCCCTATTTAATAGACTTTGAAAAGAACGAAATCTGTCTATACTGTAATACTACTAGAGAGCTCTAGAGACCACTAAAATAGAAACAAATCAGACCTGGCTAATTAATGTGGCCCTGAAGTTGGTGTTACTATTTTTTGTCAGTTTCCACATAATCTCTTCCTTTCTCCCTCTCTCTTTCATTCTCATTTGCTCTCATTCTTTCTTGTTCTTTCAGACATCCTGTTGTACAGTTGTTGTTTTTGTTGTTTTCTTTTTGGCAGATGCTCTTTGCACTAAGTGCAAATAGTGGCAGATACTCTTACACCCCTGTTTAAATACTAACATACAGTATAGTGGGATCACTGCAGCATTTTTATTGTTTATTTGGAGTCCCACAGACACCCTACACCAACCCCTACCTTACAAAAATTAACCATGGTTTTACTACAGTAACCATAGTAACCACAAAATTAAACATGGTTACTATTAACTACTATTAACAACATTTTACTGTTGTAACACCATGGATAGTACATCAGAACTACAGTATATAGTTTCCACCAAAACACATGGTTACTACAATATTACTACAGTAAAACCATGGTTAATGTTATCTGCATCAAATCCTTCTCTCATCTCCTCGACCTTCACTGTGACCAATTCACTGCGAGGAATCTCTTTTATTTATTACTATAAGTAGTATTATAGGAAATATTAAGAGTAGAGACATGGGAAAAAGTATGTCAAGGGATGGGATTTGAACCCAGATCTCCAGCGTGACAACACATACACATACCATCATTACACCCAGAGCTACTACAGCTGTACATGGGGATGCAGTTTGTCATAAAATCCTGTGTTTCCACCAGATTATTGGAGCACAAATAGTCACTTAGTTATCCAATCTCTTAATCCACTAAATGTCTAACCCATTAACCAGTTTTATGTATTTGCCCCATCACGAAAAATTCAATTATGCCCACCTTCATTTGATCAGCATGAATAAATCTGTCCTGGCTGTCTTGAGTTTGGTCTGAGCAGTGGTGGGCGGGGTTAGTTTAAATAGCCTCTGCCAACAATATGGGCTATTTGCACTTAGTGTAAATAGACACTCTGTTTCTTTTTTAAGGAAGCCAGGGTAAGAAAGGGTTAACCCTTAAATGCATACCTCGGGTCTTTAGCGACCTGGGACCTCATTCCCCCTCTTTTTGCCTCATCCATTTTTTGGAGTTATGCCCACACCTCTTTAGGACGGTATTCCTCAACCTTTCTCTTATAAATAGTGTAACAACAAAACAAAAACAAATTTGCCAAAATATATTTTTTATAATCGCTTAATTACCAAAAGTGCATAGGACCATTAGTGACCAGAAATACATAATAGTGTCACTCTTTTTTCTTCTTCTTCTTCTTCTTCTTCTTCTTTTTTTTATTTTTTTATTTCATATCATTATATACATTTACTGTCACAGGATATCTATTTGTTTATTACAAGACTAAAGAGTGCCATATTCATACAAATTACTACTGTATTACGGTGATTTACTGCACAAAGATGGTGAATTATCAATATCCCATATGCGTGTACACATACATATTATACTTGTTATTTCTTACTCAAGGTCGTGCTGTTGTTTCATTGATTGAATTGATTTACAATTGACATTGCTATTTGATGAAGAAGCAACATGGAAGTGAACTATAGCAAGTATAACACATGAAAAGTATGATATGACTATTGACATTTGGGTGTACTAATTACTCTGTCTGAAAAGTAATTGCATTACTTATTACTAATTACTTTCTAAAACCCTTATCAACCTCGACCAGATGAAAAATACAAGGAAAGACATGAAACTGTTCTTTTAATTCTTTCAAATAAATCATATACAATCAAATAAATTATTCATGAACTTGCCAAAGAATTTAAAGGGGCAGCATTAAATAAGAAAACATATATTTTAACATTAGACGTTAAATTTAGATTTTAAATTCACTATTATTTTATATAGAATTGTTCTAGAGTCTATACAGTATTTAACACAATTACATCAGAAGTAACTGTAATTAAATTACTGCGGGTAATCCCTTACCTGACTTTTTTCAATAAAAAAATAATTTAATTACAGTAATTAATTACTTAGTAATGCATTACACCCAACACTGACTATGGCAGCACTTGACAAACATTCCTCTTCAAATTGATTTGGTTCATTTGGTGTTTCCTCTACCAAAACAGTCCATATCTTTTTTATTATTCATGTAAAGTAAACCTTTTTTAATGAGTTACTCAGCAAGCAAATTCAGCAGATATTCAAAAGTGCTCAGCCATTCAGCTAAATACTGAACCTGATCCCTGATTCTGACTTAAGCTCTAATATCAATTATTGATTTTTTTATAAATTTGTTTGTAAAATGTACTAATAATAATATAATCTCAAACGTCCCTTGTAAATGGTTGATTTGTGGTTGTGAAGTACACCCATATATGAAACAATTCATTCATGATTTCATCATTGCACCTTCTACAGGTGAACAGGGGAACATATTCACGGCGCAGTCGACTGAAAAGGTCTGACGGCAGCACCACCTCCACCAGTTTTATCCTGAGACAGGTAAAGACATACACCTTAGCCAAATACATTTAAACTCAGTTTTTCACAATTCCTCACATTTAATCGTAGAAATCATTCCCTGTCTTAGGTCAGTTAGGATCACTACTTTATTTTAAGAATGTGAAATGTCAGAATAATAGTAGAGAGAATGATTTATTTCAGCTTTTATTTCTTTCATCACATTCCCAGTGGGTCAGAAGTTTACATACACTGTTAGTATTTGGGAGCATTGCCTTTAAATTGTTTAACTTGGGTCAAACGTTTTGGGTAGCCTTCCACAAGCTTCTCACAAAAAATTGCTGGAATTTTGTCCCATTCCTCCAGACAGAACTGGTGTAACTGAGTCAGGTTTGTAGGCCTTCTTGCTCGCACACGCTTTTTCAGTTCTGCCCACAAATTTTCTATCGGATTGAGGTCAGGGCTTTGTGATGGCCACTCCAATACCTTGACTTTGTTGTCCTTAAGCCATTTTGCCACAACTTTGGAGGTGTGCTTGGGGTTATTGTCCATTTGGAAGACCCATTTGCAACTGAGCTTTAACTTCCTGGTTGATGTCTTCAGATGTTGCTTCAATATATCCACATAATTTTCCTTCCTCATGATGCCATCTATTTTGTGGAGTGCACCAGTCCCTCCTGCAGCAAAGCACCCCCACAACATGATGCTGACACCCCCATGCTTCACGGTTGAGATGGTGTTCTTCAGCTTGCAAGCCTCACCCTTTTTACTCCAAACATAACGATGGTCATTATGGCCAACCTGTTCAATTTTGTTTAATTAGACCAGAGGACATTTCTCCAAAAAGAAAGATCTCTGTCCCCATGTGCACTTGCAAACTGTAGTCTGGCTGTTTTATGGTGGTTTTGGAGCAGTGGCTTCTTCCTTGCTGAGCAGCCTTTCAGGTTATGTCGATATAGGACTTGTTTTACTGTGGATATAGATACCTGTCTACCTGTTTCCTCCAGCATCTTCACAAGGTCTTTTACTGTTGTTCTGGGATTGATTTGCACTTTTCACACTAAACTACGTTCTTCTCTAGGAGACAGAATGCATCTCCTTCCTGAGCAGTATGATGGCTGTGTGGTCCCATGGTGTTTATACTTGCGTACTATTGTTTGTACAAATGAATGTGCTACCTTCAGGTGTTTGGAAATTTCTCCCAAGGATGAACCAGACTTGTGGAGGTCCACATTTTTTTTCTGAGGTCTTGGCTGATTTCTTTTGATTTTCTCATGATGTCAAGCAAAGAGGCACTGAGTTTGAAGGTAGGCCTTAAAATACATCCACAGATACACCTCCGATTCAGTACACCTCCTATCAGAAGCTAATTGGCTAGTTGTCTAAAGGCTTAATGTCATTTTCTGGAATTTTCCAAGCTGCTTAAAGGCACAGTTAACTTAGTGTATGTAAACTTCTGACCCACTGGAATTGTGATATGGTCAATTAAAAGTGAAACAATCTGTCTGTAAACAATTGTTGGAAAAATTACTCATGTCATGCGCAAAGTAGATGTCCTGAATGACTTGCCAAAACTATAGTTTGCTAATATTAAATCTGTGGAGTTTTAATGACTTCAACCTAAATGTATGTAAACTTCTGACTTCAAATTTGTGTGTGTGTGTGTGTGTGTATATATATATATATATATATATATATATATATATATATATATATATATATATATATATATATATATACAGTTGTGCTCAAAAGTTTGCATACCCTGGCAGAAATTGTGAAATTTTGTGTCTTTTATTTAAGGATAGTGATCATATGAAGCCATTTATTATCACATAGTTGTTTGGCTTCTTTTTAAATCATAATGATAACAGAAATCACCCAAATGGCCCTGATCAAAAGTTTACATACCCTTGAATGTCTGGTCTTGTTACAGACACACAAGGTGACACACACAGGTTTAAATGGCAATTAAATGTTAATTTCCCACACCTGTGGCTTTTTAAATTGCAATTAGTGTCTGTGTATAAATAGTCAATGAGTTTGTTAGCTCACACGTGGATGCACTGAGCAGGCTAGATACTGAGCCATGGGGAGCAGAAAAGAACTGTCAAAAGACCTGCGTAACAAGGTAATGGAACTTTATAAAGATGGAAAAGGATATAAAAAGATATACAACGCCTTGAAAATGCCAGTCAGTACTGTTCAATCACTTATTAATAAGTGGAAAATTCAGGGATCTTTTGATACCAAGCCAAGGTCAGATAGACCAAGAAAGATTTCAGCCACAACTGCCAGAAGAATTGTTCGGGATACAAAGAAAAACCCACAGGTAACCTCAGGAGAAATACAGGCTGCTCTGGTAAAAGACGGTGTGGTTGTTTCAAGGAGCACAATATGACGATACTTCAACAAAAATGAGCTGCATGGTCGAGTTGCCAGAAAGAAGCCTTTACTGCGCCAATGCCACAAATGACAACACCTTGACACACCTCACAGCCTCTGGCACATTGTAATTTGGAGTGAGAGACTAAAATGGAGCTTTATAGTCACAACCATAAGCGCTATGTTTGGAGAGGGGTCAACAAGGCCTATAGTGAAAAGAATACCATCCCCACTGTGAAGCATGGTGGTGGCTCACTCATGTTTTAGGGGTGTGTGAGCTCTAAAGGCACGGGGAATCTTGTGAAATTTGATGGCAAGATGAATGCAGCATGTTATCAGAAAATACTGGCAGAGAATTTGCATTCTTCTGCACGAAAGCTGCGCATGGGATACTCTTGGACTTTCCAGCACGACATTGACCCTAAGCAAAAGGCCAAGTTGACCCTCCAGTGGTTACAGCAGAAAAAGGTGAAGGTTCTTGAGTGGCCATCACAGTCTCCTGACATTTATATCATCAAGATCTCAAACGTGTGGTTCATGCAAGACGACCAAAGACTTTGCATGACCTGGAGGCATTTTGCCAAGACAAATGGGCAGCTATACCACCTGAAAGAATTTGGGGCCTCAAAGACAACTATTACAAAAGACTGCACACTGTCATTAATGCTAAAGGGGGCAATACACAGTATTAAGAACTAAGGGTATGCAAAATTTTGAACAGGGGTAATTTCATTTTTTTCTTTGTTGCCATGATTTGTTTTATGATTGTGCCATTCTGTTATAACCTACAGTTGAATATGAATCCCATAAGAAATAAAAGAAATGTGTTTAGCCTGCTCACTCATGTTTTCTTTAAAAATGGTACATATATTACCAATTCTCTAAGGGTATGCAAATTTTTGAGCACAACTGTATATACTGTATATATGAATTAATTAAATAATTAATTATATTAATTAATATAAATAGATATTAATATTTATATTAAGGTTATTCACATATATGTATGTGTGTGTGTGTGTGTGTGTGTGTATATTTTAACTCAGCAAAAAATAAATGTCCTCTCACTTTCAACTGCTTTTATTTTCAGCAAACTTAACATGTGTAAATATTTGTATGAACATAAAAAGATCAACAACTAAGACATAAACTGAACAAGTTTCACAGACATGTGACTAACAGAAATGGAATAATGTGTCCCTCAAAATCTGGGGGTCAAAATCTAAAGTAACAGTCAGTATCTTGTGTGGCCACCAGCTGCATTAAGTTCTGCAGTGCATCTCCTGCTCATGGACTGCACCAGATTTGCCAGTTCTTGCTGTGAGATGTTACCCCAATCTTCCACCAAGGCACTTGCAAATTCCCAGACATTTCTGGGGGGAATGGCCCTAGCCCTCACACTCCGATCCAACAGGTCCCAGACGTGCTCAATGAGATTGAGATCCGGCCTCTTCGCTGGCCATGGCAGAACACTGACATTCCTGTCTTGCAGGAAATCACACAGAGAATGAGCAGTATGGCTGGTGGCATTGTCATGCTGGAGGGTCATGTCAGGATGAGCCTGCAGGAAGGGTACCACATGAGAGAGGAGGGTGTCTTCCCTGTAACGCACAGCATTGAGATTGCCTGCAGTGACAACAAGTTCAGTCCGATGATGCTGTGACACACTGCCCTAGACCATGATGGACCTTCCACCTCCAAATCAATCCTGCTCCAGAGTACAGGCCTCGGTGTAATGCTCATTCCTTCGACGAAACACACAAGTCCGACCATCACCCCTGGTGAGACAAAACCGTGACTCGTCAGTGAAGAGCACTTTTTGCCAGTCCTGTCTGGTCCAGTGAAGGTGGGTTTGTGCCCATAGGCGACGCTGTTGCCGGTGATGTCTGGTAGGGACCTGCCTTACAACAGGCCTACAAGCCCTCAGTCCAGCTTCTCTCAGCTTATTGTGGACAGTCTGAGCACTGATGGAGGGATTGTGCATTCCTGGTGTAACTCGGGCCGTTGTTGTTGCCATCCTGTACCTGTCTTGCAGGTGTGATATTCGGATGCAGGTGTTGTTACACGTGGTCTGCCACTGTGAGGACGATCAGCTGTCCTTCCTGTCTCCCTGTAGTGATGTCTTAGGCATCTCACAGTATGGACATTGCAATTTATTGCCCTGGCCACATCTGCAGTCCTCATGCCAAAATGCAGCATGCCTAAGGCACGTTCACGCAGATGAGCAGGGACCCTGGGCATCTTTCTTTTGGTGTTTTTCAGAGTCAGTAGAAAGGTCTCTTTAGTGTCCTAAGTTTTTATAACTGTGACCTTAATTGCCTACCTTCTGTAAGCTGTTAGTGTCTTAACGACTGTTCCACAGGTGCATGTTCATTAATTGTTTATGGTTCATTGAACAAGCATTGAAAACATTGTTTAAACACTTAACAATAAAGATCTGTAAAGTTACTTGGATTTTTACAAAATGATCTTTAAAATACAGTGTCCTGAAAAAGGGACTTTTTTTTTTTTTGCTGAGTTTATATATTTATGATTACTCAATTACCTAAATGTAATTTGATATCATACTTTCATGTCTTACTGTCTTTAACCGTTTTATCCATTTATTCACACTCAAAATTTAGGTTACATTTAAGAATGTGAAAGTACCCAAGAAAATAGCAAGGTTTTGATCAAAGATTAAAAACAGCATTCATAAATGGAAAAAGTGTGGAGAATGATTTTGTAAATTAAATTAAGAAAGACGAATCGTAGAACAAATAAAGGGAAAGATACTGGAGAAAAAAATGTCTGTATATTCTAATTAGATAACAGAGGGAGAAAGAGAGAATGAAAGAAGCAGAGAGAGGCTCTCTCACATCAGCACTCACAGTCAAGGAGAAAACACGTCAGCAGCAGCTCTTACTGGAATGCTGCTTGGCCAATCAGCATGCAGCTGGTCAACTGTGTCATCAGGTTGAGATTGAGGAAGGGTTCTCTCTCTCTCTCTCTCTCTCTCTCTCTCTCCCTCTCTCTCTTTCTCTGATGTGGGGAGCATTGCCGTGCCGTGTGTGTGTGAGCGTGTTGTGCTGAGAGATGATGAAACGTCCGCGTCAGTGAGCCTTTGGGAAGCTTCTCCCTGCCTGAGGATGTGAGAGAATTGGAGGCTGAACAAGGGATCTACTCCATCCTGCAGGCCGAGCCATCTGCACAGGCCTGCTTTCCCTCTTTCTCTCTCACTCTCTCCATCCTCTTTCTCGTGAGGCATCTCTCACTCTTTTTTTCCTCCTTGTTCTTCCTCTGTGGAGCAAGGGGATCATCATCCCCCCATCGATTTTTTTTCGTGGTGGTGGTGGCTCCCTCCTCCCCCTCTCTCTTCATTTCCACCACCACCTCCTTCTCTTTTTTTCTCTATTCTTCAAGAGGACCTCTTTGGAATAGCAAACCTCCATGTATGACAATTTGTACCTGCATGGATTTGAAGACTCGGAGGCGGTGAGTTATTTTTCTCTCAATTGGAATTGGCTACTGCTATATATAGTGTTCTCCCACTGGCTATATATGTGTGTGTGTGTGTGCGTGTGTGTATATGTACAGAACACTTGCTCAGCTGTGCTGCAAATACAGGGCCTGTGAGACTCAGTGTACCATGATTTTCTAAGATGCAGCCCACCGATCTCCGTGGGTGTACTATAGAGAGATGTTCATCAGGGTTGTGTCTATTTGTGTGTTTCTGTATATGTTCTTAATTGCACACATTCCCAATGAACAATCACTCCTATTCCATATGGCACATTTCAAGCTAAAAAAAAAACTGCATCTTCAATGGAAGTTTAAGGATTATGCTGAGGAAAAAACATTATGTAGCATTCTGTTCTCTGTGGGGCCTATGTGCCATCACTTTAAGGTTGAAATTAGAGTAGGGGTACTCGAGTTTGGACTCGGACTTGGACTTGTCACGGACTCGGATGCATTTTTACTCTGACTTGACTCGGACTCGAGCCTTCGGGACGAGTCCAGCCGAGTCCATGACATTTGTGATGCAATGGAAGAAAAAAAAGAACAAAACAGAAATTAATGAATACATCTCTGTCTGCATGCAGCTGTATTAGCCCCTGAAGTCATAGACGTAGCCAGAGTTGTTTCACTGCGTTTAAGCAAACACACGCACACACACTTATGCACGTGCACAGGCACACTCATCAGTCAACCAATACACTTGAATGTTACTACAGAAACTACTGTATAACATTGATTACTGAGGTGGCTGGCACAACAAAAACATAAATACGGGTATGTATCCAATGTAATAGAAACTAAACAAGGCAGTTTCACACGACACGGGACCTGACAACTGGTAAAATTTATGTGGCGTTTGTGCAGCCAAGACGGTGCTTGTATTGCGGTTTCATCATGGTTAAAAACTTAAAATCAAGAACTTCATCCCAGTGAGTCAAGTCACCCACATCATGTCTCTCACAGTTTACTAAAAACAGCATATCAAAATAAAAATACATAAAAATAGTATTAATACTGGATATTAAGTCTTTTTAAGTGTAATGTATCTACACATGTAGGCTTCTGTAGTCTCTTGTGGTCCACGCAGTGTTGTCAGCTTGAACTGCTCCATAATAGCTTGATTAATTAACTGTGTAACTTTTTAAAAAGTCGAGGAAAAAGCATTATTGCTAAAGCAGACGGCAACTTTAAACAGATAAACAGCACCTATTTATTATTGATTGATTATTTTCAAAGCATTGGCGAGCTGCTTAAAATACATTCTTTTACAGCATTTGTCCAACATTCATAACATTCAACCATGCACAATAAAATATTAGGATATTTTGGGCAGTGAAATGTTTTGTTTATAATTTAATTATAGACTATAAAATAAATGTATTATTCGATGACAGAGTTTGTGTATGAAGCTAAACTTCATGTTACGAGATGAATTTAGTTGGTTATGACATTTTTATTTTAAATGTTTATTTTATTTTATTTTTATTGTAAACCATCGGGTAACTTATGCACGTCTTTTTTTAGCCTACGTCTCTGACACTTTTGAAGGACAATTCTGTTAAATTTATGACTCAAAAGTATTATTCTCCATGTTTTTGCAGTTAAAGAAGAGTTCAATGAAATTTTGTTTGGTTGATAGTTAAAGATTTCAGACTGATTGCAGACCAACGCTGCTGCCGTTCAAGCAAATATCAATTTATTTATTTTATATATTCTTCGGCAGGTGCTGAGAGACGCTCACGGACACATCAGGGATTTAGGTACACGAGCAGCATGCAGAACTGCCCTGCATTGTGTGGTTTCCCACAAATTAACTAGAAAATCATGTCCGTGATGACATGGCCCTAATATTGTCAGTGGGCTTTTCCTGTGTTTTTGGATGTAGCATTTGCAGTCAAGTCGTGAGACGTAACTTTTCTCAGCGAGTGCTAATTACTACTGTGTTGGCTCATTTGTATGTATTGTGTTTTCCCAAATCAGTCGGCAGATAGAGAAAAAAGATTCAGAAAGAAATCTCAGTATAGACTTTTATGTTTTAGATAGGGATAATTTTAAGTAAAACTAAATTAAATTGAATTGACAATGTGAAAATGAACTAGAAATAAAAACTAAATTAAAATTCTTAATAATAATAACTCTGGTTTGACTAACGCAGCTTTAACTTTCTTTAGTCTATGTTTGAATGGAGGGGAAAAGCAACAAATAATTGAAATGTCAACAGAAAGCAATAAGAGGTGTGTTAAAGGACAGTTTTGTCTTCATACACCTAAAGCATATGCTTTCATTCTGAAATCACTTTGAAGTTTGTTCAGCAGGAAACTAATCATAAAATATAGAGGTGTTTTTGTTACATTTATATTGACAAACTGTTTTTCTTTGTTGTGAAGTTTAAAATAAGTTTAAAATATTGATGTTGAGTTCATGGACACAATTTTAATTCAGATTCATGATAGACTAATTCGGACTCGGTCTTGAGTCTGACTAGTCCCCTTTTGGACTCGGACTCAACACGGACTCGATTGTTTAAAGACTCAGACTTGACTCGGAATCTACTAAGGTGGACTTGAACCCAACACTAGTTGAAATTGTTTAATTTATTATTGGATAGTCTGTAGAAATGTAAAGCATAATATACTGTCTGGCTTTTAAAGGGCCAGAGTCCTTTCTTGCCAATGATGTGTAGAATGTAATGAGTCACATGGCTTAGGAGCCTCACTTGAATGCCTTTAAATGAATTCGAGCCAAGAGTCTGGAAAAGCCATCAGGGATTGTGTGTGTATATTTTAGAGACCTATATAACCTACTCTAATTCTCATCAGCTGTGTTTATATTTTTCTGTTCCATATGTGTGGAGTCCATTTACACATTTATCTATACTATAGATACAGAGAGGATAAACAGTGTGAAATAACAATAGTTTTATATAAGTAAAAACAAAATCATTGAAAATATGGATAAAATAAATATTCAAGAAGTGTTGTTTGTTTTGCGATATATATATATATATATATATATATATATATATATAGGGTTGGGGAGTAACGGAATACATGTAATGGGATTATGTATTTAAAATACAAAATATAAGTAACTGTATTCCACTACAGTTACAGTTTAAATCATTGGTAATTAGAATACAGTTACATTCAAAAAGTATTTTGATTACTGCAGAGATTATTGTCATTTGTTTCCTTTAATATTTAGTCCTTTCAGATGGAAAACATTTATACATATAAATGATGCGATCCAAAGTGCATTTGAACAGCGGTGAAACACTTTCTTATGATGTGTTACATTCATACGAGCAGACAGAGAAGTAAGTTTGAAGTAAGTTTGGAGCAGAAGAAATAGAAATAAACCTTGTGTAAATTGTCAGCTTTACGCTAAGCTAAAATGCTATTTCTAGACATTTTACATGCACGTTACCAGACACGATCATATTTTTTATCAAGAAAATTCACGTTAGATCATAATTTCTTTTTTCTAGTAAGATCTTTGATATTAGGGCAAAAATCATATTCTTGATGATAATTTTTGTATTGTTTTCCTGTAAAAATATCTAAAAATCTTTAAAACAAGATCAATTTGATTTATCTTGTTTTAGAAACAACACTGCATAAGATATTTCTGTTTTTCAGAGAATGTATTTTTAACATGTGTATTTTGTCTTACTGTACTGAGTTTTTATAGTCAAAACAAGTGAAAAAATCTACCAGTGCTGAAGAAGTAATCCAAAGTATTCAGATTACATTACTGACCTTGAGTAATCTAACGGAATACATTACAAATTACATTTTACAGCATTTATTCTGTAATCTGCAGTGGAATACATTTCAAAAGTAACCCTCACAACCCTGTATACACAAATGATCTTTGCTAAGGATACATCCAGAAGTACATTTTAGCAGAGTGTTGTATCAGAATAAAAACTCTTCAAGTTCCACTACATACTCTTAAAAGAAGAGACATTTTGCTCTGTCGTGTCATTAGAATTGCAACCCAGCTTTAATGTTAATGTAAAACTTGTAAGATTAATAAAAGCTTGATTTAGTTAATGAGAAACACTTTTCCACTTGGTTAAACTTCATTTTCAACTGTTGTGTCATTTATGACATTATACATGAATCTAGCCCTCCAAAGTCACTCTTCTGCAAAAAGAGTGTTATCTCTTCAAAATCGAGGATGAAAGCCATTCATTATAATTTTAGCTTTTTGCTCAGAATCATCACTTCTGCAGCAAAAGATAAGCAAACTTGCGCATTTTTTGTTTCCCGAATCAGGCGTTTTGTGATTGGACTCACCGGCCTCAATTGGGTCCCTGCTGAAGTAAGCTTGTGTGGAGCGGCTGCCTTCAGGGAAAAAGTGTTTCGCCATAGGCAGCATGCTGAGATTTTTTAGCCGACTGTGAGGCTTTTTTGCTCTCTCTCTCTCTTCCTCTCTCTCTCTTCCTCTCTCTCTCTAATGCGATATTGACCTGATCATTCTTTTCACTGACTTGAGCTAATGTTGTTTCCAAATTGGATTAACAGAATACAGCTTCCTAGCTTCACTTTACTTTGACCAGTGTCTCTCATTAATTAGAGGACTATGAGGAAAAAGTGTGAATACAATAGTGCCACTGGTATATGGTATATTTTTAGTATTGGTAAAGAGCTTATAGGGATCAAGTTCTTCTCTCTTAAACATGATGGAACCATCTGAGGACTTTATGGAGATTTCAGGTGAAAATGTTCAGATTGTGTATTGTGAAGTTTTTCGTGATCCTGAGAAGAAAGCAGCAAAGGTATGTATTCTTATCTAAATAGGCTATGTATAATGTGTGATTGCATGGGGAATGCTAATAGGATATCAACTGAGCTATTAAGGGCATCTTTTGGGCAGCTTTTGTGCACTAAAGAAAATGTTTACAGTGTATTGTGTGTTGTCAAAGAAAGATTAAAAGTAAAAGGAACTTCTCTAACAATCTGTGGATAAATAGAAACTAAAGAGCATACAAGCAGCTGAAATAGTAGTTGGAAGCTAATAACTATACACATATATTTATAGTTTGTGTATTAAACATAATAGGTTTCTGTCCATCCGCAGATTTCGGGTGAAGTTCTATAGGTAACACTATTTTAAAATTCAGTGTTTAAATAGTGTCTCAAACTGTGAAAGATTAATAAAGGTAAGAATCACAGTCCAAAACAGCATAATGTGTAGGATACTCTGTTTTACTCTGTGAATGTTCAAAAAACATATTGTTTTTATATACAATACCCAACAACTGCTGTTTTACTACATAAAAAAAATAAAATAAAAAAAATCATGACCTGCAATTGTTAGTTCAAGGATGTATTTCTGCTTGATCTAACTTATAAAATGTAAGTTCTTTGGCATAACCTAATATGTCAGGTTTATATTGATTTTAAACAGCATTTTGCTATTTTTATAATTTTTATGCATATTTAAAAGGTAATTAAAATGGTAAAAAACTGGAATGGTGACCAGTAAGAGCACCTAAAATATACAGTTTCCCTTTTACATTTATATAAATTGTAACCTAAAATCTTGATATTGATATTTAATTAAAAGAAAATCATTGATATTTAATTACAGTAATATCAGTAACAAAACTGAACTAGATATGTACAATTTTGTCAAGACAAACTTTAATGTTATAAGGAGATAGACAGATGGATGGACGGATAGATAATGATAAAGATAGGTATACTTAAAAAAATTATCTTTTAAGGTACACATTTCAATTTCATAACAAAATTCAACATTTCAAATTTCACAAATTCAAATTTCATAACAGAAAATTAAATTGTGTTAAATTTAATGAAATTCAATTAATATTTATTTTATTAAATTTTACGCAGTTCAATTTTAATGAAATTTTGTTTGAAATTGTGTGAAATTGAAATGCGTAAATCTTAATGCATTTTTTGAGTGTAGGTAGGAAGGTGGATGGATGGACGGACGGACAGATAGACAGATAGATGGACGGATGGATAGACAGACTCGAGAGATTCATTGTGTAGAAAATTACAACAGCTCATCCCTCTCTCATTGAAAATGACAAACTGAAAATCTTACTTTGTGAAGGACCTACTTCCTCTTTAGTGGCTGATCGCATCCAACACCTGTTTGAGACGTTTAGCTAACTGTTAATATTATTGTGCATCTATACTGTATCTAGAGTACAATTACATTATACTGTATGCATTTGTTTTCCTACTCACCTTTCTTGTTTTGTGATACTGTTCTGTCTTATCATTATTTATCTATTATTTTATTAATGTATATTTTATCTTTATTTATTTATTTGCAATGCTTTGGCAATGTGTACTTATGTATGTCATGCCAATAAAGCAATATTAATTGAATTGATTGAATGGACAGACAGACAGACGATCAATCCATCAGTTAGAAAAGACAAAGCAACCTGAGTCTGAAGGTCTGTTTAGTGGATGTAGCTTGAAAGCTCTAGGATGAGTGCTGTCAGAAATGTTGGTGTTGGTTTGGGGATTTAAAATAAAAAAAAACCCTAACACAAGTCTTTAGAATTACTATATGTTGGCTTTGTCATGCCAACATAATTACAAGATAAAAAAAATATATATATATTAATAATAATAATACATATGAAGAACACAGGGACAATGTGATGTAGACTGTGACCAAAAGGAGCTTACCTGAAGTCTTTAGCTCACAGGTGTATATTACTCGTTTAGCTTAAAGAGCATGTATCTCTATGGGTTGACAGCTCTATCTAGTAAAATAGGTACAGGTGGTCTTTTTTGCTGACCTGTGTTTGCAGTGCTCTGAGTAGGCAAACACGAGAATTGCAAACATAATGAAAATCCAATGTGCATAATGACTAGACTATTTAAAAATGATACATGGCCCAAGAGGATGGTCTGATCTTGTGTTTTATGAGCAAGTGTGGTCATATGTAGAAACTGCAATGAGCAGGGTTTAGTTGCCATAATGTGAACGAATAGTGACTCCAGTCTGTCAAGCTTAAATCTCCATAAAACTACAGAACCACTTCTGAAGAGAAATGATCAAACCTAGACATAGCCACCATATTTGATTTCAGCACTTTATTAATATGATTTGATTTGAGAGTGAATAACAACATAAGTATCAATCTGTTCATAACTCAAAGTGATCATATCACCTAATAAGTCTTGGACTATATTTCATGAGTTACACTGATCATTTTTATTTTGGTTTAATGGTGTTTTTTGTCCTTTTTCAAGCGTGAATGTCTGGAGTCACTATTCACTTATATTAAGGCAAATAAATCATGTCAAGACTTTTTTAAATGTCACATTTGTGTCCCAAATTATTTGTCAAGATTGCATTTCAATAACAGATTTCAAATCAGCAATAACATCTGACAACAATGGTATCATAAATGTAACTAAAATCTGTATTTTTTTAGGGTGGTCCAGTCAATGCACATGCACGTTCTAGAGTCAGCACGCTCTATCAAAAGGCAATTGGCTCAGTTAGGACTTCCATTCCTACAGCAGAGTGTTACGATTTCTCCCATTCATTCTCCTATTGGCAGTCCTTCTCCTTTTTTATACTGTCTCTGGTTCACACTCAGTACGTTTACATGCACTTTAAAAGATTAATTTCAGTCGGACTAAAACAATGCGTCTTTTTAAATTGTTTTATGCTTTAGTCTGACTAAACTGACTGAAATCCTACCAGTGCGACTTTTGCGAAGTTGGACTAACAGACCTTGATAGTGCGATTGTAGCTCGGCTTTTCCCAACATGCACACAGTAATCAGAATAAACTTATGTAGGCATTGTGCACATGCTCTGAAAAACAGAGATGACGCACACCATGTATTTTACACAACATCCTTCCTCGAAATATATGATTCCGAATGTGTCATGTATACAGTGTTGTGAGGGTTACTTTTGAAATGTATTCCACTACAGATTACAAAATACATGCTGTAAAATGTAATTTGTAATGTATTCCGTTAGATTACTCAAGGTCAGTAATGTAATCTAAATACTTTGGATTACTTCTTCAGCACTGGTAGATTTTTTTCACTTGTTTTGACTATAAAAACTCAGTACAGTAAGACAAAATACACATGTTAAAAATACATTCTCTGAAAAACCGAAATATCTTATGCAGTGTTGTTTCTAAAACAAGATCAATCAAACTGATCTTGTTTTAAGGATTTACTTAGACAGACAGATGACGACTGTGGCTCGACCATGCAAAAACCGGCTGTAGCTTGATTATAATTGTGCATGTAAATGTACTGTCGTTCATCAGGGTGGGCCAAGTTAAATAATGAACAGGCATTAATGAACTGTACTTGTGGATGTTACGTCATGCTTTCCATGATATGCCCCTTTAAAGTCAGGTATGTACTGCACATAAGTAATGTGGTATCTGTTTTCCATTCACAGGGTTCAGCTGATTCCTACACTAGCAGGCCATCTGACTCAGATGTGTCGTTGGAGGAGGAGAGGCCGGAGGGGGGTAGTCAGGGTCGGCAGGAGCGAGAACAGCAGGCTGCACTGCAGCTGGAGAGGGCAAAGGTCAGTGTAGACACAAATGAAAATTACTACATATTAATGATGTACAGTATATGATGATATGGAATGTTGTTTTTCACATTCAACACATACTAAACACACTAATAACATGTTGAACTCATGTACACGTATATAGCAGGCTGCATTTTATTTGAAAATCATCAGCATAAAGCATTAGTCACCTGCAATGCATTTTAAAACATGTTGGACACTCATATGCAAGACATGGCTTATAAATACCAACAGACTTAACTTTTGTTATATGATGATGATAACATTTTTACAAGTCATAACTAATGACTCTTGTGCCAAGCTTGTCACAAATGATCAGAATAATATAAAATAGATCATCTCATATGCTTCTAACTATTTAATTTCTTTAAACATCGACTTTCAGGCCAAAGCGGTGGCCTTTGCCGTGAAGACAAATGTCAGTTATTGTGGTGCACTGGATGAAGACGTGCCTGTGCCAGGAACTGCCATATCATTCGATCCAAAAGACTTCCTGCATATCAAAGAGGTACTGTGGCCTGGTGGATTCACTAATGACTTTGGGTGGCAGTGCCCCTGTGTCAATAGGCCCACCCCACCCCCAGTGTTACCACCCTAATTTGGAGTGGTACAATGGTAATTCTGTGGTATTCTCATTTTCCATCCCATTTAGAGTTCAGTGACCCCACATCATACTAAACAGACCAAACTAATTATATTTAAACAAAACATCAATGCATTATGACTGCGTAATATAATTTAGCAGGGTAAAGATTAATTTAAGTTCAATATTGATTAAATATTCACTTATGGTTCATATGAGATTGTCTGAAAAGTCCAAACACTGTGCTAAATATTCACAGGGGTCCAAGTGTTCAATGTAACTGGCTTGCATGTTCTGTCTTAAACACTTATTAAAAAAAAAAACATTTACACATTCTAAAGATTGTAAATTATAACTTACACTTTAATTGAATTAATGAATGAATGAATTAATTAATTAATACTTGGACATCTCTGACATTTTTGTTCTGTGGGTAGAATTTTCAGACGGTCCCTTACAAGTGCTGAAAGCCCATCGGAGCATTTTTAGGCATAATTCTCCAGCTACAACAAACGTTGACCATTTGAGTTCAGTGTTTTATGCCTGTTTTGATTAGTCATATATTCTTTAAACTAATTGTGCTAAAGATATTGTTGTAAAATTGTCATCTCTAGAGAGCGCTGGTAGAAAAAACCAAATATCAAACGAATAAAGAGCCAACAACATCTGGAGATAAGGTAGAAGTTCAGTGTTAGTTTAGCATCTTTGGACCTGCCAGCTCCAGTTTCATTTCTACTTAATGTGGATTATACGTGCTGGTGTAAATGTAAGTTTAAGTTAAATTACTTTTATAGTGCAATTTCCCACATTATTATCATGAAACCCAATCTGGATGTAATTTCCTGCCTTACTGAATGCACCTGAGCCCAAATTGTTAGAGATTGCTCTTATTTGGCAAGCATTCATTATAAAATATTTTTTTGTATGTGTATCTGTCGGGTTTTCATTTCTGGAACAAAATACAGGTCACACTTATGTTATTTATCATGAGGTATTTTTTCCCCACTGCCTTTAATGTTTTGCACTGTATAATGATGAAACAGATGCAGGAAAAGATGTAAAGAAACAGGTATGAAGAAACAGCATCTAGCGTTATGCAGGGCCACACCTCACCTGCAATGGCAAATTTATTATGAATACACTTAAAAACATAAAATTAGAACCCTTATAAACCACCCCACTAAAGCCCAAATAAATGCCTTACCTTCAGTGAGAAAGGCTCTTATGCACATCAACGCACTTCAACCTAATATTATATACAGATTAATATTGGTACTGTTGGGTTCAGGTGCAAGAATGAAAAGCAAATGTGCAACTAACCAGGAGAGAGAGAACAAAGCTATAGAGTTGATCCTGCTGATTCTCTTGCAAACTTAATGCAAGAGAAGCACTAAATAGTCTACAGGGAAGATAACAAACACAACGTCCTCTTTATGAACACCATTTATCAAATACTTAATGCGCACCAATCACAAGGGAGAGGCACACGTGTGCTCAATAACAGAGAATTGAGCTTAATATTAGCAACAGCATTCTCTAATAAGAGGCACACACCAAGCGCGCTCAATAAGGAATGCGCATAGACACTGACAGACATAATAATGATTTAAAAAACACATTAAAGCCATCTTATTGGTCACTTATAATTACGATGCATGCAACTTTTTTAAACTCATAGGAATTGAGATAGATACATGCATTTAAATATTCACTTGTTACACCGGACCATTTAAAATGAACTGGTGAATTTAAAAATGTGCTTAAAAATTCTTGCCACATATTTGGCAATTCCTAAAAGGAGATCAAGCAGATCAAGCTTTCATTTCTTTTGTCCTTTCTCTGTTCCATATGCAGAAGTTTAATAATGACTGGTGGATTGGAAGGCTGGTGAAGGAAGGCTGTGAGATTGGTTTTATCCCCAGCCCCCTGAAGCTGGAGCACATCAGAGCACAGCTGGAACAGAAAAAAAGCCGTGTGCAAGGGTAAGCAGACAGAGAGCCTTCCTACGTAATTGATGGAGCATTTGATTTTCCAGAACCTCATGGTCCTAAATATTCTGAACAACAAAAGCCTTGTTCCTTGATTCTTTTTTAAATTAACCATGCAATGATATCTCTGTGAATATTCCCAAAAATTGCATAACTACATATTTTTAAGCTGTGCATTTAGTCATTTTTGCATGCTATAGAATTTGTCGATTTCATCTATTTGATCCGAAAAACAATTTGGTGCCATTTTCAATCTGTAGAAAACCAAATGCTCTTTACTTGCTATACGTACAGCAAAAGCTTGTAGTTTTAGTAACACAATCCTAAAATGTAGAGAATATTCAGAATGTTAAGTCTATAATAAGTTAGGTATGTTAAGTCTATATGTCACTGCATGCCTAATTTTCTGATATGATATGATAGAAGTCCCAGAATTCAGTTTTGGAATGATTCCATAAATGTTCCACTCCATACACATTGCCATTAAATAAGGGTGGTGCGTTTCAAAAACAGAAATGACCTGGAAAATTTTAAGGAAAATTGGCTTCTGTCTCTGTAACTCGGGGAGCACGGCACTGCTTGTCATATTCTGAAAGCAGGGTGTGGTGGATTTGCATTTCAATTTTATATCAGGACTGAATGTTTCCCTTCTGTTGCTGCTTTTGTTGCTCTGTTTACCTGTTTCTTATATATCAAGACACTTTGTTATTTTGAGCATCATCTTTGTCAAACTTATTATGACTATGAATTTTACCCCAGATCGCACATTTGTACAGTTTACTTTTATTGTTGCTCATAACCATCATGTCTTAGCTACAGTAATGCAGTACCAGATGAGTGGTCTTGTAGAGCCAGACTTTTGGTTATCAAAGTAAAGTCTAGTCTATATTTTCTTTTAAACTCTGGAAGGACGTCTGACAAACATTTAAAGCAACCATCAACAATCAGGTTTTTTTTTTTTTTTTCAGGTGATGTTAGGGCTGGGAAAATATGGATTCAGTGATAGGATAATAGACCAGTGTGCAACAAAGTGGTAGCCCATTCAAAAATGGTGCAGCGTTCTCCGTAAAAAGTTGTTCAGACAAGTTTGTAGACTTTGTGTTCAGAATTTCTGTTCATCCAAAAGTGATTAGTACAGTTATTTCCTGGTCATAACTCTTAACATCATTGAGTTCAAGGATGTCAATCAAAACCTTTTAAAAATTTTTTATATTTGATGGCATGAACCTAATCTAGGCTAAAGCATTAGAATACCAGATGAGAGACCTAGTTTTGGATTAGTATATTGATTTCAGACTGATTTAAATTTGGCAACAGTAGATTAAAAGTTCTGCTGCTGAAATCGGTCTGTGCCTACTGAAATTCGAACCACTGCCACCAGTGGCCAAAGTTGGAAGTGTTGTTGAACTTATGGGCATGTGTGAGCTCCCAAGTAGGTATAGCTGCAGGTCAGAGAACTCCAAATGGGGGCAGAATCTCCAAAAGATGGCAGGGTTACTCCAAAATGGGGCGTACTTACTCCAAAATAGGGTTGCGCCAACTCCAAAAGGGGGCATCACTTCCACTCACGGTTAAAGTTAGGGTAAGGGTTAGGTAAGGGGCTCCCTATATCTTCAATGGCGGTTTGAAGCAACCGCCCTTTTTGAAGCAATGCCTGCAGCTATACCCTTCTCGTGAGCTCCAGCTTCTGTGTGAAATGTCCACAGAGTGGCGCCAGGAAGTTTTAAAGTGGGTTGTAATTAATTTAAAATAATGTAATGCAGTTAACAGGAATGCATATTGTATTAACCAACCCCAAACCTAAACCTAACTATCAGTAAAAATGTCATTTAGATTTAAAATGCAAACTCTGAATCGTGCTCACCTTTGTCTGTGTAAACTTGATTACTTCCTGGTTTCCATGTGACCAGAACTTGTATCTCTAAGGTATTGGTGCTAATTTAGATTTTTTTCAGTGACACGATTCCTTTGATTCTGTTCACCAAAAAGATTCATTCAGATTTGTTAACTGATTCGTTCAAGTTACGCCTTCACTCCTGTATTTGGCGCTAAATGACCGTCTTTTAAGTAATTGCATTGAACAAAAAGCAGTCATTCACAAGCAGAACAAGTCTAATTATACTTTCTTAAAATTTGCGTGTCTACAATTCTACAGAGACATCATAAACATCATAAGCGTTTCCCCACAAATGACAACAAAGCATATCTATCATATTCTGAGCTGCTGAGCACGACTTTTATCAAGCTATACAAAAAAAGACAACAAAACAGTCTAAAAAATTATTATGAGTTTCAATAACATCCGTATTTCTTTGTAATGTGTGGTCATCACTCACTTTTATTCATGATTAATCTGGCCTCTTTTCTTGTTGTACGAGATAGACAAACTGAACGAACAACATGCAGCTCCTCCTCCTTCGTTCAGCCCATCAGCAGATCGTCCACAAACAAAATGACCGACTAATTCAGTGTAATCATTCAGTGAGTCCGACCAATGAAATGCTCCTTCACAGCCCGACTCTCGAAAGTTATTGGCTCACGCTAAAGTCAGTCGTTAATAGGATAGTTCACCCCAAAATTTAAATTCTCTCACCATTTACTAACCGTCATGTTATCCCTGGTGTTTATGACTTTATTTCTTCAGCAGAACACATTTGAAGAAAAATAGAACAATATCTTGGCTCAGTAGGTCAGTATGAGTAAATGATGAGAGAATTTTCGTTTTTGGGTGAACTATACCTTTAAGTTTATAACTGCACTATAATGTTATTGGCTCACACTTTAGTTAGTCTTTAAAAGCAGGACAAAGCAACACAAATGGAATTTGCATGTCTACAAATGTACGAAGACACTTTAAAAATAGAGTTTAAACACCATAACCATTTTCACCACAAATGGCAGGTCTTATTTTCCCTATATTTTGTCTTAATTTTTTACTTAGACAGAGAAAATTTCAAGAAAAGCCTAAATATCTTCCACTGTGCATCAAAGCACATTTCCATCTGTAACTCATGTCATTTTCACACATTCATAAATTGGGGATTATGTTTTGTGTATACTTATAAACTTGTCTTAAGTGCATTTCACCCCTTTATCTCCATGTTGAACAAACAACATGCCTCCTCTCGTACAGTCATTCAGCAGATCCTCATTCACAAACAAGATGACTGAGTGAGTTGTTTATTTCACTCACGAACGAGTTTGCCAGTACATTCAGTACGTTCATGAACGAAACCTCTCATCTCATTCAGACTCAAATGACTGACTAGTACTAGTTCATTGGCGTATTCGTTCAGCAGGTTGAACCAATGATCCTTCACAGTCCACACTCGAATGCTATTGGCTCATGCTATAGTCAGTCTTTACAGGCATGAAAAGCCACCAAAGCAGTCTCGGACTTCAAACCAGAGCTCATTGGTTTCTAAAGGGAAAGACCTCAGTGAACGAGACATATGAGTCAGTGTATGGAGGTAAACAAGAATGGTTTGTTCAAAGACTGATTCATTCACGAACTAAACATCACTACTCGAAGGTTGCTTGCCCAACACAATATCAGTAATGCCACCAGGGGTAGTTCTAGGGTCAGTGAATACTGGGAGCTTAGCCCAGATCTTTGTGGATATGTATGGGGCCATCCTTTGATGAAATATCAGAATAGTTTAAATGTTCCAGAGATGTCATTTATTTAGTAAATCTTTAAAAAGTACTGAAACTAAAGCTAAAAGGTCCTACTACTTTTTGTGCTAGAAAGTGTGTGCTTTTAACACTATGTACTTTAAAACGTGATAAAAAAACGCTATTTTGTCACTTTCACCTTTCCGTTGTTCAACGCACATTGTGTATAATTGACCGTTTTATAGCATTTTAGTTATTCTTAAGGTGCTTTAAGTTAGTTAAGAAGATAGCAGGCTGAAAATAGACTGAAATAAGTGCTTATGAAAGAATAGTTGCTAGTTTTGTCAAAGTTTGCTAGGTTCATGGTATTGTGTCTTAATAAAGAAATTGGCAAAAACGCAAATGTTCTGGCTCGTTACTTATAGATTGCAAATTCCTAAAGCATAACTATATATTACTCTTTGTTTTCAGGGTTATATATTATGTAAATATTTGGTGCTTTCTGCATCTGGAGTGCACAGTTTCACACAGTTTCCCATATTTCACAAAGACAAAGCATTTTGACTGTTCTAACACAGCCAAAATCACGAGTCACAAGCGCTCTTCTTGCATGTGCATACATACACAGCAGCCGTCAACAAGACAACACGTGGGTACTAAACCGAGTTAGTATTTGGGGTTGTTTATACAGTAGAAACACCGGTTTTATTAGTTTATAAGTGTTGAGATTGCTTAGGATTTAGGATTTGTTAAGAACTGGGTATCAGAGCCATGACACCAGCTGACAGTTTGAAATCGGATGACTGACACTCAAATCCAGGTGACTATCGATATATATTCTACATGCAACATCAATTCTTGGTCACACAACACATGGACATTGCCATAGAGTCAATTTGGGTCTGACTAGGTTTTGTGCAAAAACAATTAGAAATGAGAAATTATATCACATAGTGATAAGCAGGCCTAGACGGAATCTTCGGACCTTTTTCGAATTCTTTGCACCAACTTTGAGGAAATTTCTGCGTGGAATGGAATTAAAAGTGGTAAATTTTTTGGGAAATCTGCAGCGCTTTCTGTGAAGTTCTGCACACGCAGATTCCGTCTCGGCCTGGTGATAAGTGTAGAGATTTTAGAGAGTATAGTCTGCTCGCGTGTTTGGACAGGAAGACTAATATTGTTCTATTTCTGTCTCTGTTTGTGTGCTCATCTCTTTAGTAAGTCCAGTGGAAGTTCCTCCTCCAGTTTGGGGGATGTGATGTCATCAGGTGAGCCTATGATCTGTAGGGGAAGGGGCGTTAGGAGATGGGGGCGGGGTTACAGGAATCTCACAGGAATCGTAAATTCATTTCATCAGTGGATGATTTTACTTCAAAACTGTCCTGCGTAAGGCTAAAGATCGAACAAGCAGCTTCTTGTGAGCATGGGACAGTGAATCATGAATGGCTTTAATCGCTTTCACACATTTGCACAACTTAACAGTACTTTAAGTCTGACTTTCTTTCTTTTCCCTCTCTTTGTACAGGTAAACAGAAACAGAAAGTGGTAAGTGTGTCTACAGGATGGAAGAATCTTCACCCAACATTCCTGAGAATGCATTCCTCTCAAAAGACCATTTGTGCTTGAAAACCTAAAACTGAAAATTCACTGTGCTTTAAAACATAATAGCTAATTGATGTGTCTATCTGTCTGCTTTGTTATTTACCCATGATCTCATATTTAGACTGAATATGTGACTCCCTATGATGTCGTGCCTTCCATGAGGCCTGTGGTGCTGGTCGGTCCATCCTTAAAAGGATATGAGGTGAGTTTTGAAGAAATTAATGTGAACAGTTCCCAGCCCTTTATTCACTCACCGTTTACATGCATACACAGTAAAAGTTTGATAACAGTCGGACTAAAACAATGAATTAATCCTACTGAAATCGTACCAGTCTGACTGTAGCAAAGTCAGACTTACAGACCTAAATAATGCAATTGTAGCTCGGCTTCATCCAGCATGTATATGTTAATCGGACCACAATTGGCCTCTGCATTGTACGCAAACTCAGAAAGACAGAGGTGATGCGAGATACCGGCACTTCCTCAGCTGACATCCTTTCTACAAATATTTGATTATGCATTGTGTTATGGATTCTAGGACAGGCAGAGAAAGACTGTTGCTCGACTGCGCAAAAACCTGCCGTAGCTTGTTTATAACTGTGCTTGAAAACGTACTGCTGTTCTTTTGCTGTGAGTTGTCTCAAATGATGCCGAAATCTTGTCTCACAGAGGTGTGTCATCCTAAACTTTGAGTCTGTGTTATTAATAGAAAACATGCTTTGTCAAAGGGTTTTCTGGAGAGTTCTTATTGGTGAATTGGTGAATTTGGTGTCAAGGCCATAAAGCTGGCTTTCTTAGTTCATGCTGCGTTTGTTTGTGCACATTTTGGGTTTTTGATACGAACAAAATATAATATCTATTCCAGTCTCTCCATCTCTTCACACAGAGAAAACAAAAACATACTCCTCCTCTCCGCCGTTCTGTTACCACGGCAACAACCTTCCGGGGTCCAGGAGACGTCAATGCTAGAAAGTAGAGCACGGTTTGAAATTAGAAAGAGACAGAAAGGGGAGAGAAGAACAGGAACAGAGATGGAGGGAGGAAATCAGAATGAGAAAGAAGGCATGCAGGAGGCTAAGAGGAGGAGGCGATGCTGGACAATGTGAATAAGAAAGTGATTAAAGAAAACAAGCACTTATTAAGGTGTAACTAGATGCAGATTTGCTTTGTTGTGAGGATTTTTTTAAACAGCAGCTTAGCGTTTATGAATGAATGAATTAAATGAATGAATACTACACTCGGGCTATGTCTACATTAATCCGGATACATTCGAAAACTGCGTTTATGTTTCAAAACGCTCTCCGTCCACACTGCCGTTTTCAAGCATTTTCCATAAGTCATCCACACTTAAATGTGTGAACGTTTTCAAAAAGCTCTATTTTCACTGAGAAAAACGCCATCTCAGTGTGGACGAAATGCCAAAATGTAGAGAAAAAGATGCGTTTTCAAACAAAAACGTATTAGTGTGGAGGTGGCCTCAAGGCGCTTTACACAGTGAGCAGGGGGTTCTCCTCAACCACCACCAGTGTGCAGCATCCACCTGGATGATGCGATGGCAGCCATAGTGCACCAGTACGCTCACCACACACCAGCTATTGGTGGAGAGGAGAGAGTAGAGTGAAAGAGCCAATTAATGGATGGGGATTATTAGGAAGCCATGATTGATAAGGGGCAGTGGGAGAATATGGCCAAGACACCGGGGTTACACGCCTACCCTCAGAGAGTCAGGACCTCGGTTTAATGTTGCATCCAAAAGACGGTGCCTTTTTACAGTATAGTGTTCCCGTCACTGTACTGGGGCATTAGGACCCACACAGACCGCAGAGTGAGCACCCCCTGCTGGCCTCCCTAACACCTCTTCCAGCAGCAACCTTATTTTTCCCAGGAGGTCTCCCATCCAGGTACTGACCAGACTCAACCCTGCTTAGTTTCATTGGGCAAACAGTCTAGAGCTACAGGGTGATATGCCTGCTGGTTAACAACTGAACAACAAATACATTTCCTGTCTTTTGTACAGGTAACTGATATGATGCAGAAAGCTCTATTTGATTTCTTGAAACATCGGTTTGATGGCAGGTAAGTGAAATAATGAGTTATAAATGGTAACACTGTCATTTCAATGTATCATGATTCTGCTCTGCACATCCCTTAGAAATATATAAAGCTCTGATACAAATGTTACAAGCAGGAATGTTATAATCACAGATTTTTACTGCAGCTAACCACAGATAAATGTATGTATCACCTTAGGATAACTATCACACGTGTGACGGCAGACATCTCTCTGGCAAAGAGATCAGTGCTTAATAATCCCAGCAAGAGAGCCATTATCGAGCGCTCAAATACCAGATCCAGCCTTGGTAAGACACACAGAGAGCCAAATCACACCTTATGAAGCGTAAAGGAATATTTTAAAATTTGACTTAAAGGGATAGTTTTTTTTTTTTTTTACTCATTTACTCATCCTCATGTTGTTTCAAAACTGTACGACTTTCTTTCTTCTATGGAACACAAAAGTAGATGTTAGGCAGCATTTTAGCCTGTCACCATTAACTTTCATTTTATAAAAAAAAAAGATGATTAAACATTAATTTGCGGTGCTGTACATATGTCCCAAAAGCTTCCCTTTTAAAGGGATAGTTCACCTAAAAATGTTAATTCTCTCATCATTTATTCACCCTCATGCCATCCCAGATGTGTATGACTTTCTTTCTTCTGCAGAACACAAATGAAGATTTGTAGAAGAATATCTCAGCTCTGTAGGTCCATACAATGCAAGTGAATGGTGGTCAGAACTTTGAAGTGCCAAATAGGACATACTATGAAAGTAATCCATATGACTCCAGTGTTTTAATCCATATCTTCTTAAGACATGGATTTAACCACTAGAGTGTGGATAACCACTATGGATTACTTTCATGCTGCCTTGATAATCTTTTTGGACCTTTCAAGTTTTGGCCACCATTCACTTGCATTGAATAAACCTAAAGAGCTGAGATATTCTTCTAAAACTCTTCATTTGTGTTCTGCAAAAGAAAGAAAGTCATACTCATCTGGGATTGCAAGAGGGTGAGTAAATGATGAGAGTGTTCATTTTTGGGTGAACTATCCCTTTAAATGCATTACACACATTTTTCCTATGTTTTAACAAACTGGGGAATGAGTTTAAATAATTTCCTGTGGTATTTGACAGCATGTCACATAGAGCGTCAATAAAACGTTAGTTGTATTTAACCTGAAATGTTCCATAATGTGACATACAGCAATAAAATGTTGCATAAGGAACAGTTGTTCATTAACTATTCTAAGATTCATAATCACATTCAGAAATGGTCTGTTAGCCTGCATCTCAACCGTAAACGAATATCTTTACCTCTGTGTGCGGTATACATGTGCAGCTGAGGTACAAAGTGAGATTGAGCGCATATTTGAACTGGCTCGCTCACTCCAGCTGGTTGTGCTGGACGCAGACACCATCAACCATCCTGCTCAACTGATGAAGACTTCACTAGCACCCATCATTGTCCATGTCAAAGTGTCCTCGCCAAAGGTACCAGTATACCGTCTTGTTTCATAATTGTACTGTTTCATAAGAGAAAGACCAATCAAACTGCAAGGTTAGACATGTTAACTGCAGAATTTGACAGAAATGAGGGCTTTCCTATTATTGTTCTTGGTGTATTACCAACTCATCTCTCCTGTAGGTCCTTCAGAGGCTCATCAAGTCCAGAGGAAAGTCTCAGAGTAAACACCTCAATGTACAGCTTGTAGCGGCCGATAAACTAGCACAGTGTCCTCCGGTGCGTCATCTCTCTCACATACACAAGGAATAATCTTAACACTTATACTGTCAATTGAATTAAAAATGTCATCAAATAAAGAAAAAAAAAAGTCCAAAAATGAAGAGGAAATTTAAAGACATTACATTATTGTCACAGAAAAGTAAAGCATTGAAAAGACATTACAAAAAGTGCCTTAAAGGGATAGTGCACCCAAAAATGAAAATTCTGTCATCATTTACTCACCCCATCCATTTCACTCATGCCATCCCAGATGTGTATGACTTTCTTTCATCTGCAGAACACAAATGAAGATTTGTAGAATAATATCTCAGCTATGTAGGTCCATACAATGCAAGTGAATGGTGACCAGAAATTGTAATCTGCATAAATCACATAAAGCCAGCGTAGAAGTAATTCATAAGTCTCCAGTGGTTAAATTCTTATCTTCTGAAGTGATATAATAAGTGTGGGTGAGAAACAGATCAATATTTAAGTCCTTTTTTACTATACATGTCTTTTTGTCCATTAGCATTCTTCATGCTTATCGCCACCTACTGGTAGGGGCTGGTTTAAAGGTGGAGATTTGTTGATCTGTTTCTCACCCACACTTTTTCATATCCCCTCTAAATCATGGATTTACCCACCGGAGTCATAAGAATTATTTTTATGCTGACTTTGTGATTTTTCCAGATTCAAAGTTCTGGTCACCATTCACTTGCATTGTATGGACCTACAGAGCTGAGATATTCTTCTAAAAATCTTCATTTGTGTTCTGCAGAAGAAAGAAAGTCATACACATCTGGGATGGCATGAGGGGAGGTAAATGATGGGAGAATTTTCATCTATCCCTTTATGAAGTCAATATATTGTTTGTTATATTTCATATTATTGAACATAATCCTGTCAATGGCCTATAGTCCACAGCAATCCATTTTGAAATAAGGTTCTTGAAATGAGGTGCAGCTGACATAGGATGCGTTCTTGCATTCCATCTGTGCTGTTTTTTAATTATTGGTTTATATACACATGTGTCAGATGGACATCTTGGGCCATTGCGTTGCGTCTCGCTGTTTTTTAGTGTCTTGCGCCATGAGCTGCTGTGTCAAGTTAAAGGCATCTTGTTTGAACAGCTCCTTACTCATTATATGCTGCCCGCTCTCGCTAAGTGGTTTGGCGAGGCACATTGCCTGTAGTAGCAGCTGGGCTGTGCAGGCATGCTTTACATTTAAGTGATACTCCAATGATAGGTAAAAATGATAGTAAACTGGGTCAGGGTTCATGATGAAATATATCATTTTTGGATTGCTTAATTTTTTTAAATGATTGTATGAAATGAATGTGCTAAAATTGCCCTATTGAATATAGAAACAACTGTTTTATACAGTTTTAATACTTTTAAATGTTTGTGCGTGGCATAGCTGTGTGTGTAAATGAGTTCCTCTTTAACAGGAGATGTTTGACATCATCTTGGATGAGAATCAGTTAGAAGATGCATGTGAGCACCTGGCTGAGTACCTTGAGGCATATTGGAAGGCCACCCACACCTCCAGCAGCACCCCACTCAACCCTTTGCTGGGCAGAAACCTTGGCCCTGCTGCCCTGGCCCCTTACACTACGTCTGCCATCTCCGGTTTGCAGGTGAACAAGCACACACATTTACACACATATACATCAGCTCGTCTTTCTTATCAGCAATTAATATCACTCTGTAACTTTCTACCAAGTTTTAGCTTGAAGGGATTTTTGAAGAACTTTTTTATTTTCAGAAATTAGATTCTGTTTTGCTTATCACAAATAGTTAGATTAATCATTATGGCGCTCTTAATTCATTTCATTCTTCTTCTTCTCCACAAATTTCTACAATTAATTCAGTCCAAATAGACTCACTTCAAAGTTCGTTTTGAAGATAATTTCAGCCTTTAACCTACCCTTGACAGCGACGTCTTGGTGAGATGCAAATCTACCGACACCAGCTGTAGAGCAATCGGGTCTTCCGCAGAGAACCAGTCGCAATGGACCATTTTTCAACCTAACCTTACAGAATGTTTTTATAACTACATTATTCACTTTTCACGCAAATCACGACTAAAACGGCTGATTATGACTTATTTTTCGCACTATTACACACTGCTATGTTATGATATCGAAACGCTTTTACTATAACGATACATTTTAGCGCTTTTATTACAGACTCACCTACATTTACGCACTTATTCCAAACTGATTGGCATTTGCGGTAGCTCATCTGATAGAGTGTTGGACTTTGGACTCTGAAGGATGTGGTTTAAGACCAGTCAAGTATGCAATCTGACAAGTGAAACGAGAGTGTCACAGAAGTGTCACGAGATGACATGGTTACTTCAGAAAATTAGCTTTTCATTTCGCATTTGTTTTTGGACTCAATCAGTTAGGTTTAGGTGTTGGTTAAGGGTACGGATGTCTTTTGTTTACCTCTCATTTGATTTTAGATCACTATTGTTTAGGTTTAGGTTAAAGTTTTAGGTTAGGGAGGTATGTTTTACTCATTAAAACCTCCATCTAATATTCACCTTAAAAACCTTGTCTGATTACGACACTATTTCACTCGCTTTTGGTGCCCCCCATTGGACATTTCACTAGGAAACTGCAGCCAAACGAGTAATGAGGCACGTAATTTTGAATTGCAGAAATAGTGCCATGATCACGTAATGTTCATGAGATCAGGCTAGATTTTTTTCTTTTGCCACTGGAGCAAATGGAAATTCAAAAATAATATTTGCCGTGGTCTCCCATTCACTGGCATAGAAGTTTACTCTGCTATACTGTAATTCTGCATACCAATCCAGAAAATGCACCCATCTAAAGCTGTTCTTTTTTAGGGTGCCAAAAGAACCTGGAAGTGTTGCTGCTGAGCATTTGTTCATAAGTAGTAACAAGTGTCATGACAATGGCAAAGCAGCTCTGATGCCTTTCAATTATGCAGAAAAACCTAAAACTTTAAAACTAATGTTTTGCTACATTATGTGTGTCTTTCAGGAAATGAAAATCTAGTTTATTTTTAAAAGTGATTAAGCTATTTTTGCTTATAATACCTAATATCATAGGCTCTTACTTTTTTGCTATTTGTACATCAGAATCAGCAAGGGCAAAAAACACAGCACGCCAACCACACCGGAGACCACTCCACCCCCAACGAACGCCGCAACCTGATGACCTCAGATGAGAACTACCACAACGAACGAGCACACAAAGGACGAAACCGGGGCTCCTCTGGCTCGCAGCATGGTGGCAGTGGTCGAGACCACAACTACATGGAAGAGCAGCAGGGCTACCAGGACCCCTACCAGGACACCTACAAGCCCCACCGCAACCGCAGTTCCCCAGGCAGCTACAGCCAGGACTCACGACACCGTCTCTGAGCCATCTTGCCCTGTCTTGTCCTCCAAGCCTGAGCCACAGAGCCACCAAGCCAAGATGGCTTCTGTCCAGAATTGTATCCATCTTCCGTTATGTTGTTTTTTTTTTTCGTCATTTGACCAAAGCGTGCATTTCCATCTGCTTACACAAGGCTCGAAGTGTTTGCCTAGGGAAAATGGGACTTTTCAACATGCAATGGAGCAGAAACTTGACCGTTGTTATGCTTTCACATGATAAAATGCTTGTTGAATTTTTGGTTTGTCTATTCTGTTGTAAAGGGCAGGTTTTAAGCCAAACCAAGCAACCATTTACCTTAAAACTATAATGGAATGATTGGTTTGCCTTTAAAAGCAAAAATTCAGTGAAGCTAGCAATGCCAGAGATTCAGAGAATCTAAGTTTCTACAGGGATATACAGCATCCCTGAAAACTGAATTAGAAGCTCAGTTGGTCTTTATGTCATTATTGCCGGCATGTTACCTTATTGCATGCTTTCCCGTTCATTAGTGCATAACTTCAGCAGACAGACCATAGGTTTATGGCGTGATCTTTGCTCATAAGCAGGCCCTGAGAGAGTACAGTGGCTGACAAAATGGAACATTTCAATGATGTAACACAAATCTACTGCCAGCTGTCTTTTGTTACAGAGATTGAGTCTTAAATACCATGATCATGGAGTTTTCCAAAGCTGCTGGATGTTAGGCCATAGAATTTCCAAATAATTTCCACATAACAGCAGGACTCCTAGATTCAGCCACACAATATTACAGCCAGAAGTCGCAGACAGGCATCTGTGCAATTCAGCATGATCCTACCATCCATGAGAGCACTGCATCCTAGTCCATGGACTCATTTGTTATCAGGCATTATTTTCTAGTTAGGAAGACAGCTTAAAAAGATGCTCATAGGAATGCTGAACAAGTGTGTTGCTGCCTGTGATCAAGGCCTAAGTAGAGTTAGCAAGCGTTAACCTTTTATGATTCATTTTCATCATTTATGAGCTGATCGTTACGCTGAAATTATGGCACTTTGAGGCATTGTAATTTAGATAGATCCATCTTTTCTCAAGGGTGCTTGGTGTCTATAAAAAAAATTAAGATATTTTGTTCTCAACACTAAATGTAATTTTACAATGAACAGGTCACATTAGCTCTGATTCTTTAGGAGTGAATGGCACCCTGTGTGCCACCCTGCCAACTGGAGCAAGCGCTGTCCAGTCAACTTCAGCAGATACACAGTGACTAGAGACTAAACCCGTAAAGAGTCAATCTTCTTCTCGTATGTTTTCAATGTGAAAGGGACTGTCAGAGGACAAGTAGATCCTCAGCATATGAAAGCAGTTCAGACGTGGACCTGAAACTTAAAGACCCAAGGCCCTGGCAAACCATGGATTTCCTCGCCTGCATATTCTCGCCTTACTGATTTATGCTAGTTTGTGCATTTTCAAAAAACAAAAAAATTTAAGAAACTCGGAAAAACTAAGGACAGTAAGAAGTTCAAACGAGTACTTTCTGTATGCATTTGTCTATTGAGCATGCTTATTTGTTAATAATATAATGAGGTTAAATGAACATGTGGAATTTGGCAGTTGATGCCCATTTGAACATGACCAAACAGAAGCTTCATCTCTGAATATGCTGCCTGAGACAATCAGATGGAACTTCCCTGTAAAACCGGAACGTTGTTCATCCCCTCGTCATTTTGCTCTCTCCTGTTTCAAAGCAGCTTCATCTGAGCTCCAGTTAAAGGAATAAAAATGTGTCCATTTTGCCTTTTTTTTTTTTTTTTTTTTTTTTTAAATTGACAAAGTTAGAAATGCAAAATTGCATGCATATAATTTTAATTTTAAAAATGTTTGAAGGAAAAAAAGTGTTTTATGGAAAATAATTGTGTATAAGGCAAATCGAGCAGTATTTAAGATCTTTTACAAAACAGAAAAGAAGAAAAATAAATGGACATTTTAAAACTTTGTGATATTTACTTATTTACTTATTAGAGATGGAGTGATCTATCTGTGGAAATAGCTGAAAGTCTGCAGTAATTTTATGGTAAGACTACAGTAAGACCTCAGTATGACCACTGGGGACCTATTAAAACAGGTGCCTTTTTTCCATTTTGAAAAGGTGGTTTTTAAAAATCTATTTCTGTAAGATTTTGTGTGTTTCTATCATACAAAAATTAAGTGTTATTGTTAATAAATGGCATTGTGCCATCTCAAGCTACTTACTGTAACATATATGTACAGTGTTGGGGAGTAACAGAATACATGTAACAGGATTATGTATTTAAAATACAAAATATAAGTAACTGTATTCCACTACAGTTACAATGTAAATCATTGGTAATTCGAATACAGTTACATTCAAAAAGTATTTTGATTACTGCAGAGACTACTTTGCATTTTATTGTCACTTGTTTCATTTAATATTTAGTCCTTTCAGATGGAAAACATTTATACATATAAATGATGTGATCCAAAGTGCATTTGAACAGCGGTGAAACACTTTCTTATGATGTGTTACATTCATACGAGCAGACAGAGAAGTAAGTTTGAAGTAAGTTTGGAGCAGAAGAAATAGAAATAAATCTTGTGTAAATTGTCAGCTTTACGCTAAGCTAAAATGCTATTTCTAGACATTTTACATGGACATGTTACCAGACACAATCATATTATTTTATCAAGAAAATTCACGTTGGATCATAATTTCATTTTTTCTAGTAAGATCTTTGATATTAGGGCAAAAATCATATTCTTGATAATAATTTTTGTATTGATTTCCTGTAAAAATATCTAAAAATCCTTAAAACAAGATCAATTTGATTTATCTTGTTTTAGAAACAACACTGCATAAGATATTTCTGTTTTTCAGAGAATGTATTTTTAACATGTGTATTTTGTCTTACTGTACTGAGTTTTTATAGTCAAAACAAGTGAAAAAATCTACCAGTGCTGAAGAAGTAATCCAAAGTATTCAGATTACATTACTGACCTTGAGTAATCTAACGGAATACATTACAAATTACATTTTACAGCAAGTATTCTGTAATCTGTAGTGGAATACATTTCAAAAGTAACCCTCACAACACTGTATATGAATAGCCTATTTATTGGGATGTTACCAACCCCAGCATGGGGATGTATGGGATCGTGTTAAAATGCTATAGTTTGAAACAGCAAACTAACACCACACATTTGTCTAATATAATACTGTAATTTGTAAGATGATTCTGAATAGTTGATGATACATGATTAATTCATGAACCATTTTTACAATCTTTCTTAATGGTTTGTACAGTTAAATAATTATTTAAAAAAAAAAACAGTAAGGAGACTTTGTCTAGTAGAGAGAAATTTATGGTTTTGCTCCTCCAGTTATAAGAGTTGCTGCGCCCCTGTACTAGACAATAATGGTATAAGTCCACTCTTAAGTGTTGTGGTTGAGATATGAAGAGAAGATCATCTACATACAATGACAGGTTCTCTTCAACATTCCCATCTGTGATCCCCTTATTCATTGAGATATGAAGTGCAGGAGCTAACGGCTCAATTTCACCTGAAATAAAGGGGGGAAGAAAGGGGGCATTACTGTCAAGTTCCCCTATGAAGTTGTAAAAAATCAGAGATGTCACTACTAGTAGAACCGTAATCCCCCAAAAAGTTGGGACATTACGGAAAATGCCAATAAATACAAAAAGGATTGATTGTAAATTCTATTCACCCTGTGCTATATTGAAAGCACTACAACAACACATTGTTTGATGTTTTGCCTTATTTTTTAAAATACACATTTCAAATCAGATGATTGCAACACGCTCCAAAAAAAAAAAAATTAAGGACTAATAACTATCTGATAAGTTGAAATAACAAGGTGATGTGAAACAGGTGAGTCAACCGTGTTAAAGTATAAAAGGAGCCTCCAATCTTTTGGCCAACTTGCCAAAAGATGTGTCAGCAAATAATTCAGCATTTTGAGAACAATGTTCCCCAAAAACCAATTGTTTAGGATTTTGGGCATTTCACCCTCTACAGTGCACAATATTCATAGTTAAAAGATTCAAGGAATCCGATCAAATCTCGGTGCATAAAGGGCAAGGCCGAAAACCACTTCTGAATGTGTGTGATCTTGGATCCCTCAGATGTCACTGTCTTAAATTTCCATCATTCGTCTATATGACATGGGCTCGGGAATACTTCGGTAAAACTTTGTCAGTCAACACTATTCGCCGCTGCATCCACAAATGCAACTTAAGGCTTTATTATGCAAAGAAGAAGCCATACATCAACACTGTCCAGAAGTGCCACCGACATCTCTGGTCTCGGTCTCATCTGAGATGGAAAGTATAACAGTGGAATCATGTTTAGTGGTACGACAAGTCCACATTTCAAATAGTTTTTGGAAAAAACAGCTGATGTATTATCCAGACAAAAGAGGAAAAGGACCATCCCAGTGGTTATCAGCATCAGGTCCAAAAGCCGGTGTTTGTAATGTTATGGGGGTGTGTCAGTGCTTATGGCATGGGAAACTTGCACATCTGTGAGGGCACCATTAATGCCGAAAAATATTGGAACATACGCTGTCTTCCAGACACGTCTTTTCCAGGGACATCCCAGCATTTTCCAGCAGGACAACAGCAAACCACATAATGTCCGGATTATAAGTGCATGGCTGTGTAAGCAGAGAATGCGGGTGCTAGATTGACCTGATTGCAGTCCTATCTCCAATTGAGAATGTGTGCACATTATAAAGTGCAAAATATGGCAATTAATGTCCCATACAATTGCGCAGCTAAAGACCTGCATAATGGAGGAATGGAGTAAAATTCGGCTTGCTAAACGTAACAAACTTGTGTCTTCAGTGCCCAAACCCTTAATAAGTGTTATTAAAATAAATGTGGATGTTGCACAGTGAGTGTTAGACACTCATCTGATTTAAAACATCAAATAATGTGTTGTTGTTGTGCTTTCGATCTAGCATGGGGTGAATAGAATTTACAAATCACTCCTTTTAATTTTTATTAGTATTTTCCATACTGTTCCAACTTTTTGGGAATTGGGGTTGTGCGTACTTGATACAGGAGAAGTATAAAGAACAGTCATGCCAGCAATTTTTGTCCAAATCCAAATTTATGAAGGGTAGTGAAAAGGTTTCCAAACTCAACACTGTCAAAGGCCTTCTCAGCATCCAGAGAAAAATACCCCCCCCCCCCTCCCCCCATTGTTCAAGCCAAATCTACACCCTTGCTATAAGTAACTAACATTTAAAAATTATAATACATGTTCAAGTTTTTTGTTTTTACTGTAATACAAATCCACCACTGGATGTCACTCTAGAAGTGTCTTGACCTTAAATACTTTCCAGGGTCTGTATGGAAAGCTGTTAGATAGAGGTTTTGTAAAGAATTGCATTATAACCTTAGTTGTGCATCCATCCAAAACTGTAAATCTGTGTATTACATAGACAAGGACTTTTTCTCTTTTTCAAATTGTTCCTCTAGGACATAATGGTGTATAGGAACAGTTATGAAAGTAGGCCTACTGATGAAATTTTGAAAAATATTTGCTGTACCTGCTGGTGCAGGAATAACAAACAGAACAGGGCCTTATCAGTAGAGATGTAGGCCTATGTGTCTTTCTGTCAATGCAAATCATTCATCCTTTGGAAACTTCTATCTACGCCAGTGCTTGATTCAAACAGTAGGGGGAAGTATTGCCTTGAATCCCACTCATGACCCTTCCCCCTGTCCAAAAGCAACCTATTCTTCTCCCCTCACCTATCTCCCTCCCTCCCTATATTAAAGATACTTTGTAGTGTAGGATGCTTTAAAGACGCTGTTGGACAGAATGTTCCCTCAGTGGCTGGATAAAAGCTAGGATTTAGGCGTAATGTTGTTTACATTTTAAAAACAATACTGTTCTATACTAACCTGGTCCGTTCATCCATTGTTGGGGACAGTTATAAATGTCCTGTTGTACAAATTATCTGGCTAAAGGGCGGATTACAGTTCTAAAACTCATCCATAACCTCAAGAAATTCCTTCATAGGGTTTCTAATGTGAGAAAACAGGGCAATCCAGTAGTCTCTGTTTCAGTACTTGTTTTTACAGCACTTTTGTGATCGGTGACTGATTTTTGCACCCATTATTGTCAAATCAGGGATAAAACAACTACAATAGATCACTGAATAACCCTACTACTGTAAAGCTAATCTGCTGTTTCATGCACATCTCTTGAAATAAGTGTTTTTAGCTGTACTGATTCATCAACACTCCACACACACACTATATATATATATAATGCAGTGAATGGGATCTTTGTGGTTGCCAGGCAACATTCAATTTTCTCTCTTCATTGAATGAGATGGTAAGTGCTCATATTGGAAATGGCCACAAGGATACTGCCGTATCCCAACAAAATCACTGCACAATCAGCTTTCATGACACATTTAAGTAGTGTAGCACCATAAAACGAAAGTTAATTGGTAATGCTTGTTTTTCCACTTGATCCACTTCCCAAAAACAAACAAACAAGCATGAACATATTTAAAAACAGAAAGTCAACTGTTCTAGTATTCTTTACAGCACATGAGATGTAAATTAGGGGGTTTTGAGCATTTTAGAACAGGAACATGAAGTGCAGAACATGGAGAAGGGCTTACACACAGGCCGTTATATCATCTTTGCTCACAAAAGCAACATAAACATTTTGTAAGCTGTGTTGACTCCTCTCACTACCACTTGCCCAAGGGAATGATCTCATAAAAATAAAAATATGAGAGACCAATGGCAGCATATTTTATATGCAAGTACAATGATCACTCTAACATGGATGGGTGGAGAATGGTTCAAAGCAGAGTTATGTTTTAATGCTTTTATACAATATGTGTCCTGTTCTGAATGGAAATATTGTGTGTGCCTACAGGCACCAATACAGAGATTGCAGTACAGCAACATAAGCACAGATGGTCACACATTTGGGTTTCGTGACGAGTGCAGTCACCTGTTCATGAGTGTGAAAAAACGAAGCCTGTTACCACACGTCCAGCCTCTCTGCCTCTCTCTCTCTCTCTCTCTCTCTCTCTCGCTCTCTCTCTTCCTGGTTTACTTGGAGGTAGCTCAGAGCTTTTTACACAATAATTCTTGAAATGCATGTCAGCATAAAACTTTTGGAGAGAGTAGTGAAACGTCACATACGCAGACTGTACAAGCAGGATTTTCAGCACTTAACGAAACATGACGATCCAGGAAAAGTTTTTAGTATTGAAAATGTATCCCTAGACCAATTACAGTAGTTCAATGCAACTCATTCAATACAATTCTTTAAAGACATCTTATGCACATAAGCACATAAAAACCTGAACCAGAAACAATGCAATTCACATAGATTGAAAACGATTAAGTTTAAAGTTCACCTAGCATGTTAGAATTTGCTGTGTTAACATATATCACGTCTGTGTCAATAACAAGTCATTGTGTATTATTGAAGCAGGCAGATATGGTAGAGGAGCCATTGTGTGGTAAGATTTTAGTCATATTACAGTTAAAATAATGGAGTGCATAAAATAGACACACTCAGACACCTCAGCTGCAGAATACCAAAGTCAGTGACCGAAATTCTTGCTTGTATTTGAGTACACTGCAAGCCAATAATTTTCTCTATCTCTAATGGCAGCATGTGATAGGATTACTAACCTTCTATGCAAGCAATCACAGTAATTGAATATTCAGTGATGAAGGTGCACACTAAGGGAAGTGACTCCTCAATCTGAGGATTATAATAAAGCAAATACAGATTTTTTTAATTATGTGTGTGTGCGTGTGTGCGTGCGTGCGTGCATGTGCGTGCGTGCGTGTAGTGTAGAGTAGTGTAGTATGGTATAATGTTTTGCTCAAGACATGGTCTAAAGGTCAGTGGAAATTTGACAGGATGTTGGCTGTCTATATTTTAGGAGAGGATGTCTAGTTTTTTATTGCGCTCCTTTATTGTCATGTTTTCTTGATTTCTTTGAATAAGTAAATGGTTATATCATTCAGATTTGAATGACACCACAATTCTCTTATTTATACAGGTAGCATAAGACATATGACAGAGCACTTATGACATCCTTGAAAAGTTATAATGTTGTCTTTGTGAGTATACATTGTTTTTTTTGTTTTTTTTGAGCATGTCATTTCACCTTCTCAAACAGGGCAAATTCATAACAAATAAATCCCGTGCAACATCCTTGTCATGCCGCTATCACCACAGTCTGGAAGACTCCATCATAGGCTTGGCAATCTTCTGATTTTGTGTTAAGTCAAGTCAAGTCATATTTATGTGTGTGGTGCTTTTCAAAACACATCGTTTGAAAGCAGCTTTACTGAAAATTATGCTGTAACAGAAAATGATGTTGTTCAAGTCCTCATTGTGCGATTCAAATGAATAGTGAAATAAAAAGTATGAGAAAATATTTGTTTTTACTTTAGGCACCCGGTGAGTAAGCCAAGGGTGACAGTGGCAAGGAACATAAAACTCCATTAGATGTTAGTTAATGAATACTGGGGTGGGGTGGGGTGGGGGGGGGGGGGGGGGGGGGGGGTTCTGTTGCAGTTCCTCTCTGGCTAAACAACATGAATATAATGCCAATATTAGTTATATATATGTAGTACAAGTCTTATTAGTTATATATGTGTAGTACAAGTCTTATTTTATGTAAGTAAACTGATAAGATGTTGGTGGGCAATGTTTAAAATTAAAGGATTTTGTATGAACTCTTAAATCAGTGATTAAGTGTCTATGAAGTCCATACTGAACTGACTGCAGAAGTGCAGGTAGATGCAATGTCCTTTTTATTTTGCTGTAGTTGGTATTAATTTATCATCTATTTATTCTATTTTAAGAGAGTGTAGTCCATCCTATAACCAAGATGATGCTATCGAATATGAGAGTTATAGAATATGAGAAGTGTTTCTGGTTCCAGCAGACCTGATTAATGCAGCATAACTATGAGTTCAGGGATAAATTAGGTATATGCCTGGCTGAAGAGATGAATCTTTAGTCTAGACTTAAACTGAAAGAGTCCCAAACACTGCTCTGAAGGCTATTCCATAGTTTAGGAACTAAATAGGTCCTGACTCTCTGTGGTCATTAAAAATCCCAGGACACTTCTCGAAAAGAGTAGGAGTGTAACCCCGGTGTCCTGGCCAAATTCACCCCATTGGGCCTCATCAGTCATAGCAGATGGTTGGTTTAGCCAGGCTGTCTGCTTCCTTACCTGCGTCCGAGGAGTCAAACAATAACACTATTAAGACTATGAGCCAAATTACTAGAGAGAAGAGTGGCACCTTCCCTTGAGGGATGGAGTCCATCTCTCTTTAGCAGGTCAGGTCTACCCCAAAAACTCCAACTGTCTATAAATCCTATGCTATTCTCCAGACACCACTCAGACATCCAGCCATTCAGTAACAGTAATCTACAATAAATCTTGTCACCACAATGAGCGGGGAGGGGGCTGGAGCATGAAACAGTGTCTGACATCGTTTTTGCAAGTTCACAAACCTCTTTAACATTATATTGGACATCATTTGTGATGACGTGAATAGCAATCTTAGAAAATCTACGCTCAGCGTTAGCCAGCACTTTTAAATTTGATCTTATGCCAGGTGGTCTGGCACCTGGCAAACATTAAATAATGGTGGCTGGAGTCTCTATTTCCACGTTCCTTAAAATAGAATCACTTATAACCAAGGCACTTTCAACAGGACTCTCAGTGGGTGCGTCACTGAATGGGGAGAACCTGTTGGAAACCCTAACTGGAACGGGAGAGTGGTGTCACGTTGCTCTGCGAGTATGCCGCTGAGATGTCACCGAATTGCCCTAGTGCAGGGGCTCTACAGCCGGAACTGGAGTGTATGTGTTGCTCGCTGTACTACTCGCATCCGAAACAGTATCTACTGGCTTCTCTTCCTCAGTGACCTCGACAAGTGTTCGGATGCGTGTCTCTAACACATTAATCTTCTCCGTCATCCTAACTAATTCCGTACAATTACCACATGTAAATTCCTCACTGCTGATGGATGAAGCTACAGTATATTAAGCATGTAGCATGCAGTGCAAGTAGCGATAACGTGTGTTGGTGTCATGACTTACCGCAGTTGTTGTTGTATAGGTGTTGTGGTTCCTGAGCAGCAGGGGTTTGAGATTGATGCAATAATCTGTGTAAAAAGCAGAGATAAAACAGATGCTTGCAGTATAATCGTGATGAAAGTAGAAAGGCAAAAAACAGATGCACATGGTAAAATAGCAGAGATTAAAAGCTAAAATGGTGAGAAAAGAAAAGTAGAAAATGCTAAGCAGGCAGCAGCAACAGGAACAGGGAGCAGCGTCAACAGGAAGCAGCCGGCGTCCATGTTCTGTGCATATTTAATCACAATATGTTTCATTATACTTATAAATATATTAGTTTAGTTACATTATACTATCATATTGATTTTTTAGATCCCCTGACCCAACCCCACCCCTCAACGTAACCACTCATATGTAGCCATTTCATTTACATTACATTATAAAATGTATATTTTTGAACATTAACCCCACCCATATACGAAACCAATTATTTAACAATAATATAACCAACCAACAATATAAAAGAGCAGATATAAGTACAGTCACAATATTGAATGTATTGAATATAAAATTCTTAAACATTTAGATAAGAGGAGGGCAGGATTTGAGTGTTATGGTGAATGGGGATGCTGATCACTGCATAAAGGCTTACATTTGTATCTGTTTCTCACACAAAGCCATCATACAGCATCGGACGATCCAGACTACAGCGCACAATTATAGCATGGATTAATTTTACAATCATTTCTGTGTCTATTTTTCGTATTTTTTGAGCCGCAATGCTGACATTCAGAAAACTCCCTTTGTGTCCAACGGCAAACAAATCAATGAGCAAATTAGCAATAAGCAAATAGTCAATTATGACACAATTTTCAGTTCATTTCATTTTAAAATGAAGACTTGGGTAAAATATTAAAATCCTCCAAAATTATGTCTGATTATTAGGGCTCCCGTCGGCTCTAAGGTGAATTTGTGGAGTAGTCTTGGATCACCCCTGGGGTGTCACAACTGTTTAAAGCTTGTTGATCCCATTTAATTTTCCACGACTAAAGTTTTATGGAGTTTTTGTCTCTTTGAAATTTCTTGCAAAGATGTTTCATTAGCGAAAATATCCAAAACACTTTAAACAACATTACAACTCATTGAAGAGACTGTAATCTATCCCTCACAGCTTTGTTGTCATTCCCTTCAAAAATTAAAGATGGTTTTACTGTGAATAAGGTCCGTTCTTGTCAAAAATGAAAAAGGCTGCTACAGCAAATAAAGTCCATCCCTGCTGTCCTGTATCAGAGGTGATGGTAACAACACCTCAACACAATTTCTCACCTCTATTCAAAAGGTCACTGAATTGTAGACAGAACTTATTTCTTTATCTTTTTTCTTCATATTTATTTCCCTTTCTTCTTCTTCTTCTTCTTCTTCTTCTTCTCCTTCCCTTCCTCTTCCTCCTTCCACATCCCTATTTTATTTTATTTTCATTTTTCATGTTGTGCAAAGACTAATGCAAAGCTGACATTTTCAATGGCTTGCTCTGTTTCTTCCACCACATTGTAAAAAAGATCAAATAGCAACATCAAAACAACTTTGCGTCACTGGAGCACTGGCAGGTTATTGTGAAATGCCATCCATCATCAGGGGCACACTGGTAGAGTGTGGCAAGGAACTCATAAAAGGTGCCCTGTGCCAAGTGCAGAGTCCTAACAGAGGCTTTTTTAAAGATGTTAGGCTGATGTCTCTTATTAGGACTGTAATCTAAATGGACATTTAAATGTAATTCATTTTCATTTACTTTTGTGCATAAATTGTGTATAATTGGGCATTTGGGAAACGTACTCTCAAGGACACAATGGTGTCTTGTTCAAATAAGCACATGTTCACATAGGTATGGGTGCCACACAGATGAGATTGGCAACAGGTTTCTGTGACAGTAGAGGAAAGGAGACACTCCCAGCCAGGAAAAGGCATTCAGTGTGTTCACTATAAAGACATGCTGTATGTTAATTAAACAAAGGAAACACATTCGATCGCCATGCAGTTTGGGTGACCACAGTGAACACTCTTTATATATCACAGACTTGCTTAAATACAGTAAGTGCTGACATGCAATTCAACATCACACATTACACTCCCTTTGGCTTAATAATTGCCCTACTGGTAGTTCTCGGGACAGTTGAAAAGGGCAGCGGTTTACCTTTGTGAATGTGTTACGTGAGACAGAGAGTGTGAGAGAAAGGCAAAGAAAGGGACAGTGTGAAGAAGCTAATGTAAGTGACATTTTCCACAATTTGGGTCCAATTTGGTAACTGCAAAAAATTAATAAACCATGTTATTTGGAGAGAGAACTGTTAGATATGTATGTTAGATAAACAGCCTGAAAAGTAGTTAGCCAAATCAAATGTCTGCACCACCCATTTAAAATGGTTATGTCGTCCTGGCCCAAATTGTTTTGTCTTTGTCTACTGTATCTAACAACTAAAATATAATTGTTGTATTACAATGTCATTTTGGTATAGTTTGTTGATATTCTGCATTGTAGAAAAAAATGTATACGATTTAAATTATGGAAAAAAGTCAGTTTAGCCCAACCCTTTTGTCCTCACACTAGATAATTCTAGAACACTAGAAGTGACAACATTTGGCCCCTTTATCCATTCTGTCATGTTACCAAAGTTACTGTAGGAAAAAGATCAACAAATATTTATTTTATTTATGAAAAATATAATTTATAAATAATTGCAAAACAACATGTGGACTGATCATCCAGCCCTTACTAGGTGATATCTTAATTTAGGCCAAATCTGCAACAAATTTGTTAACCCAATATAGGAATTTTGGAACGTATTACCGCCTTTTACCTAGGTTTATAGTATTTGATTATATTATTATAAAAAAAATGTTCTATTTAATGTGTATTGCTATTGAAATTACACTAGTGGGTGTCTAAACATTTTTCAAATATGTCCCTAAGCTTTGGTAACATGGTTGCAAAAACTATTGCATATTTAATATTTAGCTATACCTCCTGAGGTATGTGTATTTAGTTTGACCTATTGAGGTTGACAAACCACATTTTGAAGGTTAAATGAGTGTTGCCGGTTCAGAACAAGTTAATCTCTTATACTCTGCAGGATTTTTGGGCCTGAAAATGTTCACACTCAAATTTAAATGCTCCCTGTTCACACATACAGTGGACTAATTTCATAAAAATTGTCTCATTTTACAGATAACACCCTATATTTAAAAAAAATATTGCAATAATGAATAAATAACATTGTATATGTTTAAAAGTTTATGATAAAAATTATTATTTTATTTTTTAAATAAGTAAACATTTTATGTCTAATGTGTCCTCTATTTTCAAGCAAAAAGTCTTATTTTATTCCACTGGATGGAAACAAGTACTAGAAAAATCTTTTTTTTTTCCTCTATCACCTTCCGTCACATTATACTGATCTGAAATGTAGGTGGTGCTCTAATGCATTTTAGCCCTCACATCGGCACACCCATAGACAAGTCTTTTTTTGAAGTGCTGAGAGCTTCCACACTGTTTTGTTGAATATCTTGGCTACTGAGTTGTCTAGAAGCCCAGTCTACTGTGTCACTGGAAAGCAGAGAATCCCAGCTTTACAGTGATGTGTAACATTTCATCTTCTATAGATGGGAACCTAATTTGCTGATTATTTGTTTCTCATACTTTTTCTACCGAACTTCATATTTTGTTCTACATTTTTTGACACAACATTGGATTATTCACCCAAGCAAGCTAACAAAGAAGTAATTTATTTACTCATTTTAAAGCTAACAACCCAAGGTTCGATTTGATATAAAGTTTGAGGCTATTTGGGGCTTACAGATCAGTGGTCAGCACATAAAGAGATGTTTGCATGTTATGCCTTACCAAAATACAATTTTACTTTGTGATATTTTTGAAGATATTTCAAACTGTGGTATTAAGGCATCAAAATATACTGTACAGTCACCTTCCTGAGAATGAGAGCTTTCATTTGATGTATGACTTGTCTATTTAAGTGGTATGTGAAAGACTTTTAAATTCATTTTAAAAATTTCTACAACGTAACCGCTAGGTAGGGCCAATTTGCGACACAAATGATTTCAGGCCTTATTTTGTTACTTTATTTAAATAAATGCAAAAGTGATGGGGTTATCTGAAAAATACAGCTCTCAAAAGTTCTAAGTTTTCAAATAATACCACTAATGCATCCAGGGACTTCAGGGTTTTAAGTGATAAAATGGCTTGCCATATAATGCCTCCCCACCTCTGAGTTTAAGAGGTTAAGCTCAGTTGACAGCATTTGATGCATAATGTGCTGATTACCACAGATATAAATTAGACTCATCCCTAGTTTCATTTATTTATTTTTTAAGGAAAGAAGGGGAAAAAAGCAAATAGTGTGGTTACATAAAGCACTTACAATGGACGTTAATGGGGCCAGTCCATACACATTGTTTTAAAACTATAGCCACAAGACATAAACATTACCTTTGAAACACTGTAGTTTAACATTTATGGACTGGCCCCATTTACTTCCATTATAAGCGCATTTCTGTAACCGCGATTTTTGCTCCTTTTAAAATAAACGAGTGACAAGTTGACTTTATATTTGGTGGTAATCAACATTAAACCACAAAAGCTGCCGAACATTCCTTTAAGCGCCTCCTTTCACTGACAATTTGTTGAAAAATAACTAAACTTGGTTGATTTCATTTTCAGTTTTTCAAGTGGTATTTGGAATCTATTAATGGAAAGTGCCATGTGCATTTTTCTGTTCATGGATGTGTGTGTATATGTGTTTTATATCTGTCTGCATGCACTCCCATCTCTCTTACGCCCAGTTACCCTGGTGCTTGCTTAAAGCGAGCAGGCATACCAGCCGTTTAGACACATCTGCACAGCAGCTGGCCTACTTTGGTTTAGTCTATTAGCCAAAGCGGAATCCCAACACACTCAATCAGCTTTAGCTGCATTTGGGACAAAGGTTTGGGGGGAAGGGGTTGATGTTCCTAAGATAGGCTCTAACTCTTATGGGTAGCTGTCGGAACTGAGCCCCTGATCTCACTCTAAACACTGCTGGAGCCCATAGGCTTAATGTGTTTACTTGCATTTCCTACACCTACCTCATACTCCAACCCCAGGCAGCCAACAGTCTCCCACCCCAGCCGACACGGTGCCCTTCCCAGCTTCATCAACATGCGTAAAAACCAGCAGCTTCGAACACTAGACTATTGGTGAGGGTGGATGGATTCAAAACTGAATGACAATGGTAGTGGTGTGAAGAGACTGCCTCTAAATCACCAATCCAAGAAAAAAGAAAAAAGGAGAAAAACAGAGATATAGTGAGACAGAGGGGAATAGAGACCAAGAGAAAAAATGTGCCACTCAAAAATGATTTTTATACTGTATGAACTATAGATTCTATCCCCTAACCCTAACCCTACCCCTAAACCTAACCCTCACAAAAAACTTTCTGCATTTTTACATTTTCAATAAAACATTGTTTAGTATGTTTTTTAAGTGATTTAAATTATGGGAACACTAGAAATGTCCTCATAAACCACATTTATAGCATAATACCCTTGTAATTACCAGTTTGTTACCTAAAAAAAGTCCTCGTAAACCACTTAAACCTACCCACACACACACACACACACACACACACACACTTATTTATGAAGCCATTTGTCTTTTATAATGTGTTAAAATGTGTTTTTCTTGCATTCTAAAGGGAATGGCTGATTTTTCCAGTGTATTTATGAAGCTATTCTTTCTTTATGGGTCACTCTGCCTCTTGAAAATCTAGTTCCATGAGTCAGCTCTGTTCTCTCTCCCTCTCTTTCTCTCATGCTCTCTCTATTTAATGACTAAGGTATCTCCATGGCTACAGGATCCTCGGAGGTTGAGGTTGCAGGGGTGGGTGTGTGGGTAGGTGTTAAGCTGTAGCCGTGGTAAATGAGCTTCAACAGATAGAAGCACTGAAAGTGGAGAAGAACACTCTTAGAAGAAAAGTTTCCATATAGAACCCAAAAGGGTTCTATCGCTCGCTTCATATTTGGAACCCCTAAAAGGTTCTATATAGAACCATTTTAAGGGTTCAATCAAAATAACTCTAAAGGGTTCTTTTAGCCAGGTGAAAATTTTCTATATTTTGATCACTCCCTTGAGTTGCATCTGTGAGCGTGCGGCTTAAATGTGCCTTTGCGCAATGTAGATAGGAGGGGGAAAAACAGAGCTACACGCTAAAGTTGTTTGCTGTTTTTGATTAACAATTTTATGCATCTGTTTTTGAATTATGAGGCGAAATTAGACTGGACCATAGACTATATATTGATACTGGGATAAACAGTCATCTTAAAGAGAAAGGACATTGGATCTGATCATCTGTCATTTATCCTTTTTACATCAAACCCAGAGCTGAAGAAGCTAAATTTTAAAAGTGTATTTATTTATTTTTATTAATTTTTTTGCAGTATGAAATGCAAATGCAAAAGTTATGTAGTGTAGTGTTTAAAATGATTTATAAATAAAACTTTTAATAATGTAAATTATACATACACATAGATATACACATTAAACAATTGTCAGCCTAAAGAACACTTTTGTGCAAAAAGGGGTCTTTTTTTTTTTTTTGGTAAATAGAACCTTTTTGGCACAAAGCATTCTTTGGAGCTGAGTAAAGAACCCTAGGGTTCTATATAGAACCCTAAAGAACGTTTTTTTTTTTTCTAAGAGTGTATTAGCAACTCCACTTAACTGCTGCTGTTTTAATGAAGGTGACAGGAATGTTAAGTCCTGAATAAAAGGCAAAGGACAAATCTAAATAGAAAAAAAGTGTATGAAGGGCTCAGAATGGGCTCAAAGTTTCTTCAAAAAATAATTGAGCCAAAATTTCAATAGCTCTATCTCGACTTTGCAAATGAAACTACAGGTGCATCTCAATAAATTAGAATGTCGTGGAAAAGTTCATTTATTTCAGTAATTCAACTCAAATTGTGAAACTCGTGTATTAAATAAATTCAATGCACACAGACTGAAGTAGTTTAAGTCTTTGGTTCTTTTAATTGTGATGATTTTGGCTCACATTTAACAAAAACCCACCAATTCACTATCTCAAAAAATTAGAATATGGTGACATGCCAATCAGCTAATCAACTCAAAACACCTGCAAAGGTTTCCTGAGCCTTCAAAATGGTCTCTCAGTTTGGTTCACTAGGCTACACAATCATGGGGAAGACTGCTGATCTGACAGTTGTCCAGAAGACAATCATTGACACCCTTCACAAGGAGGGTAAGCCACAAACATTCATTGCCAAAGAAGCTGGCTGTTCACAGAGTGCTGTATCCAAGCATGTTAACAGAAAGTTGAGTGGAAGGAAAAAGTGTGGAAGAAAAAGATGCACAACCAACCGAGAGAACCGCAGCCTTATGAGAATTGTCAAGCAAAATCGATTCAAGAATTTGGGCGAACTTCACAAGGAATGGACTGAGGCTGGGGTCAAGGCATCAAGAGCCACCACACACAGACATGTCAAGGAATTTGGCTACAGTTGTCGTATTCCTCTTGTTAAGCCACTCCTGAACCACAGACAATGTCAGAGGTGTCTTACCTGGGCTAAGGAGAAGAAGAACTGTGATCCAAAGTCCTCTTTTCAGATGAGAGCAAGTTTTGTATTTCATTTGGAAACCAAGGTCCTAGAGTCTGGAGGAAGGGTGGAGAAGCTCATAGCCCAAGTTGCTTTAAGTCCAGTGTTAAGTTTCCACAGTCTGTGATGATTTGGGGTGCAATGTCATCTGCTGGTGTTGCTCCATTGTGTTTTTTGAAAACCAAAGTCACTGCACCCGTTTACCAAGAAATTTTGGTGCACTTCATGCTTCCTTCTGCTGACCAGCTTTTTAAAGATGCTGATTTCATTTTCCAGCAGGATTTGGCACCTGCCCACACTGCCAAAAGCACCAAAAGTTGGTTAAATGACCATGGTGTTGGTGTGCTTGATTGGCCAGCAAACTCACCAGCCCTGAACCCCATAGAGAATCTATGGGGTATTGTCAAGAGGAAAATGAGAAACAAGAGACCAAAAAATGCAGATGAGCTGAAGGCCACTGTCAAAGAAACCTGGGCTTCCATACCACCTCAGCAGTGCCACAAACTGATCACATCCATGCCACGCCGAATTGAGGCAGTAATTAAAGCAAAAGGAGCCCCTACCAAGTATTGAGTACATATACAGTAAATGAACATACTTTCCAGAAGGCCAACAATTCACTAAAAATGTTTTTTTTATTGATCTTATGATGTATTCTAATTTTTTGAGATAGTGAATTGGTGGGTTTTTGTTAAATGTGAGCCAAAATCATCACAATTAAAAGAACCAAAGACTTAAACTACTTCAGTCTGTGTGCATTGAATTTATTTAATACACGAGTTTCACAATTTGAGTTGAATTACTGAAATAAATGAACTTTTCCACGACATTCTAATTTATTGAGATGCACCTGTATAAGATAGGTCCTGAGTTCACTGGTTCATATAGTACTGCAGCGCATTAAGGTAAATTGATTTGGTGTGCTGGCCGTGCTGGCCGTTCTGCGTTTCAAAGATGTAAAATATTAGGATTGCTTGATCACTGGTTTATGACAAAAGTTATTTAGGGCCACATGCTGATGGGACTGACACACTTAACACCCAGTACCAACGTGCCCCAGGTGTTATCATGTTCACAATAAATATAATAATTTTCACTGTGATGATAACAATTCATATCCATTTTGTTTAATGCTCTCATATCAGAAGTGTTTCTACTCCTTTCCACACATTCACATAACCACCCTCGTCCATCATCTATCAAACTGAGATTTTCCAAATTACAGCCTTGAATGAAAGAGAATCGTTTCCCTCAATTACAGGGAGCAACAGGCAATCACAGGTTTGTATTCTGATGTACCCTGTATGGTAAGACACAAACATTGTGACTCACACCCAGCACAACAGCAGATCGAGGCTCTGCAACATATTATCAATTAATAACGTGCTGCTGTTCTCATCACAGATCTCATAAAGTTCAATCTCAGCATGAGTCAGAGAGATGAACATGCACAGAACGCCTATGACTCAACTGTATTCTAAAGATGTTCTGACTAAGAGTGCACAAGAGGTATACATGTTCACTGCTGCAGCATGGTGCCATTTCACTTGAATTTAGAGCTCAAGAGTATTGTTATACAAGAGAGACGCTTGAGAGCTATATTAAGAGTGGCTTCACAATAAAAGCGAGTCTCGTGGAGCGCTGATGAAAGCTATAGCAACCTGTTTCATTTCAGGTTATGAGGAGCACTATCACTCAATTTAATGAAGTTGTTCAGCAGGTTGATAGCCAGAGATATCAGCTCTCATCTGAAACAGGCCAGTAACATGCAGTATTGTAACATATTTCCATACATATTGTCAAATGACTTATCTTACCTCTTTGGGCACTGCAACCCTGCATAGTGCATATAAAATGTTCATTATGCCAATTCTAGTGTTACTGTTAGAGTCTTATAAACAAATTAAAGTTGCTGTAATACAGAAATGCCACTGAAATGAATAAGTTTAGAGCTGATGTGCTTGTTTACTTTCAAACCCTCTTACTATTTAAAAGTCTATGCTCTTTTTCTTCTTTAGGGCTTGAGAATTGAAAAGAGTGTTTGTGTGTTCTTTCCATTTGATTTACATGACATAATTTTGGAAATCTCTTAAACCATCTGCATGATACATTATTTTTCACATATTGTGACAGTGAAACAGTATTAAGGTTTCTTCACCTTTGGCCTTTCACAAATTGAATGGCCTCAAGTTCAGTCAGTTAATACTTAGATATTGATATGGAATGAATGCCATATTCTATTACTATTGAAATTGTAGTGTATTAGATTATTGAAACAGAGTAGGTACAGTGTATTAGCTTTGAGGCTTTTAAGGTTGTAACCAATGGGCAGGGCAACCAGAGATCAGACAGCAGTGTCTGATGTGCAGATATGACTCTTTGAGGGACAAGCATGAATAATAGATCAGACAACAAAGTGTTCCCTCACAGTGGAGTTTCACGGCTGGCAACAACACTGATTTATTTATTTTTTTAAATCTCATGCTATTGGGGATAAAATTAAAGGGATAGTTGACCTAAAAATGAAAATTCTCTCATCATTTACTCACCCTCATGCCATCACAGATGTGTATGACTTTCTTTCTTCTGCTAAACACAAATTATGATTTTTTTTCAAACAGTGAATGGGTGCCAAACTTTTGACACTCCAAAAAGCACATAAAGGGAGCATAAAAGTAATCCATAAGACTCCAGTGTTTTGATCCATATCTTCAGAAGTGATATGATAGGTGTGGGTGAGAAACAGATCCATATTAAGGTCCTCTTTTGCTTGAAATTCTCCTCCCTGCCCAGTAGGGGGCGATATGCATTAAGAATGTGAATCACCAAAAACACAAGAAGAAGAATGTGAAAGTGATCTGTTTCTCACCCACACCTATCATTTCACTTCTGAAGATATGGATTTAATCACAGGAGATTTATGGATTACTTTTATGCTGATTTATGTGATTTTTGGAGCTTCAAGATTTTGGCACCCATTCACTTGCATTGTATGGACCACAACAGCTGAGAAATTCTTCTAAACATCTCCATTTGAGTTCAGCAGATTAAAGTAAATCATACACATCTGGGATGGCATAAGGGTGAGTAAATGATGAGAGAATTTTCATTTTGGGGTGAACTATCTCCTTTAAGGTTCAACAATTATTTGAGGTGGCATATTCAATTAATCTTGCTGTTTTACAACCTTGTATGGATATAAATGAACTGTGAGTTTTGTCTCCTTAACAGAGTGAAAGACAGGATGCTGTGTGTAAAGTTTTTTTTTTTTTTTTTTTTTTTTTTTGAGAATGAGATTATCACAGAGGATTCCAGTCATTGTCTAACATGACACGTCCACTTTTCTGTCACCCAAGCTCGAGGTCAGTGGTTTCCAAGGCTCAGTCAATAAATACATACTGAAAGAGCCATAGCCGGATGCCTAGATTTTGGGGGCTGTACTTGCTTGTTTTGGCCGGATTAGATTCCACTAAAAACACTGTGAGTGGGTATGTGTGCGTGTGTTTACAACATGGACAGTTAAAAAGCTTTTAAATAGTTTAAAAAGTAAAGATATGAATCAGAGCATTTGGCAAATATTTTATCTGAAATCTGGGGCTTGTAGAAAATTTGTAGTTGTTGAATTACCCCCTTCACAGAAATGAAATTCGAAAATCACTTTCAAAATGGAATTAAAATCAGAGCAAGTTTGAAGTCTCAACAGTCACGCTCTTTCTTTGCTTCTGGCCCTTTAAATATGATCTTTGCGGTTGAGAAACATCTGGTTGTGAATGAAACCTAGCCATTCATAAAAACAGGAGAGGGCCCTGCTCTGATTGGCTGACTAGATCCTTCTGCATTCTCGGGGCATGTAGAGACAGCCATTGGTCAATTATATGAAGGGCGTGCGAAACTAGCCAATAAGCGTGCGTTCCAGTGTTAAACCGATGCTCTTGGAAAAGCAGGCGATCCCATTGAGAAAAATCAGTCGCGTCAAGCTGAAGAAGAGCGCAAATCCCGCTACAGCTCGCAACGCAGCCTGGTTTTCTCTGGGATTTATTAAATCGCCGTTTCTTATAAAAAGGAAGGATTTAATCACTGTCGGGTGAGTATATTTTGCACGTCGTCCTAGTTTTGTATACGTCAATGCAGGTGTTCTCTTTTGGTTTTATTTGTATAAAGTTATATTTACTCACACCATGTTTAGTTTTGCTGGCTCGCACGCCATTTCCCGGGTGTTTGTCTTCTAAACTCTTTGTCAAGCGTATTTTAAACTCAGTCATAGCAGTTTGAGTGCTGCAGAATTCATAAGCGGTTTAATGAAGTGCTTCGCGCGCACGAAGGATCAAATTTCACTTCATTGAGAAAAACAAGCGGCAGACGGAAGGGAGGGGGAGCGCGCGCAGGGATTGAACTTCTTGAACCCGGTTTTACACCTGTGAACTCTCTGTTGTAACGTAATAATCTCAATTTACTTACTCAACAACTTTGCCTTCCGCTGCTTGCCTTTATTGTGTACAATAAACTTATTTTAAAGCACAAACCCCTCCTATTCAGCATGAAATGTGCACTTTTCCACTGTTTTATGAAGGTCTGATAAGTTTCAGGAAGCAATCATGTTAAACGATGGTTGTTTAATTCGTTTTTGGCCCAGAGAGGTTTTCTTGGTTCTCACCTGCCTCAGGGAAAATAAACACATGTGACAAAGCGTGAGGATTAGCTTAGGTATGTTTTTCCTCTTCTTTCAAGATTTAAAAGTGAACCTTGTACTTTTTGGGAATTTTTTTCTGTGCTTATGGTATGGAGCCTTGGATGTTCCCTTGGGCAACAGATGGCACTGTATGGTTATGTAAGGACCCCCATCTGTACCATGAGCCTTAAATGGTGTGTGTCTGTGTGTGTGTGCGTGCGCGCGTGCGTGCGTTAGAGAGAGAGAGGGAGTGCAAGTATACCCAGTCCTGCTCCGAATGGGATTCGAACCGGCGTCTCTGGTGTGGGAGGCGGCGCTAACATGGAGGTTAAAGGCTACAGCCTCTAGCGCACCACTTGAGGCCAAGGGAGTGAGGTTTACACACTGCACAGCACGTTCCAGCTGGCTACCATTACACTCACCCCCCAAAACTTCAGTCCCATTCGGGTCACGGCACCACTGTAACTGGCCCTGCTCGACCCGCTCAGAACAGGATTTGAACCGGCATGGGAGGCGGCGCTAACGAGGAGGCTAAAGGCTACAGCCTCTAGCGTCAGTTGCTAGTGCGCCACTTGAGGTCAGGGTAGTGAGGTTTACACACACCTCACAGCACGTACCAGCTGGCTACCGTTACACAAGTGTCACTGCACTATTGCAGCACATTTCATCTGAGCAGGAGCTGAGAGTGAGTGTTACACAAACAAACACTTGAAGTTTTCACAGATCAAAGGGACAGTTGGCCCTGGCCTCAGTGGCCTGTCAGGGTCCGGGACGATCACTGACAGCTGCATCAGATCCTGACAAGAGTGCCCATGTTTCTCTAAGTGCAACTTTTCTCGGCTCTTCTTCCGACAGGCGAGGATATCAGCCGTGTGAGTTTGGCGGCCCACCCCACCTTTATCCCTCTTCGTTCCCATTTCCCTCCTGCTGCAGCCCCCTCGGCCGCAGTGAGAAGCAAGTGACATGGACAGGTTTTATGACCAGCAGGTCCCATTTATGGTGCCACTTAATGTAAGTCTCAACCTTAACCTACCATTCCTTGTTTTTCATCACTTTTGTGACTATGATTTATATTACAGATGTTTTACTGCATAATGGCCATCAACTTTTGTTTTGTTTTTTGCTTCAGGTTATTCAGACTTTGCCATTGAAACAGTTCTTAATTGGTAATCTTATTTTACAGAAGTCTCACATGGAGGAACCGTCTTGCAGACCTTTCAATGACCGAAAGAAGTTGTTTGTTGACACTGAGCTGGCACAGGATACAGAGGGTAAACAAATGAACATGCAATCAATCCATCCAGATCTGGCCAAAGCAAGCCATTTAACCCAAGCCTAAACAAACCAGCAATGCTATTTATACACAAATCAATCTTTTTCATTTTACAGAGCTCTTTCAAGATCTGAGCCAGCTACAAGAGATTTGGATTGCAGAAGGTAAACTAACAGTCTAGTGCATAGGCCTGAACAAGATTGCTCTGGGAGAGACATGGTTATGGAACACATTTTATAAGTACTGTTAAAACGCAACTCGGGGTTAATGATCATTGGTTTTTTTAGGTTAATGCATGATCTCAGTGGTTCATCGCTGGGACCCAATTAGAATGTCATATTGGGATAAGAAGGCATATATAAATAAATAACTAGTTATCACTATGAATATTTTATGCCTTTGTTCACTGATTCTGATGCAGGTTTCCATGGTTAATTTCTTTTCCCTCTCCATGTTCAGCCCAGGTTCCTGATGACGAACAGTTTGTTCCAGATTTCCAGTCAGATAACTGTGAGTACCCTTTCCTTGAATATTCATGCACCAAGGAAGCTTGTTGTGCAGCCTGTGGTATTTTTTCTTTTTTCAGAAATTGTACAAGCTGTCTATGGGAGCTTGTAATAGACCGGTATACTGTATTAGCCAGGACGATTAATAAACCAATATTTGTGTCTGATTGGCTGAATAGCAGATGTGGTCATTCCACAAAGTGGAAAATGTGTTTAAATTATTTATATATACACACTCCAATCAGCCACAACATTAAAAGCACCTGCCTAATATTGTATAGGTCCCCCTCGTGCTGCTAAAACAGCGCCAACCTGCATTTCAGAATAGCATTCAGAGATTATATTCTTCTCACCACAATTGTACAGAGCGGTTATCTGAGTTACCGTAGACTTTGTCAGCTCGAGCCAGTCTGGCCATTCTCCATTGACCTCTCTCATCAACAAGATGTTTCCGTCCACAGAACTGCCGCTCACAGGATGTTTCTGGCACCATTCGGAGTAAATTCTAGAGACTGTTGTGTGTGAAAATCCCAGGAGATCAGCAGTTACAGAAATACTCAAACCAGCCCATCTTGCACCAACAATCATCAATGCGATTATCTAATCAGCCAATCGTGTGGCAGCAGTGCAGAGCATAAAATCATGCATATATGGGTCAGGAGCTTCAGTTAATGTTCACATCAACCATCAGAATGGGGAAAAATGTAATCTCCGTGATTTGTATCGTGGTATGATTGTTGGTGCCAGATGGGCTGGTTTGAGTATTTCTGTAACTGCTGATCTCCTGGGATTTTCACACACAACAGTCTCTAGAATTTACTCCGAATGGTGTCAAAAACATCCAGTGAGCGGCAGTTCTGTGGACGGAAACACCTTGTTGATGAGAGAGTTCAGCAGAGAATGGCCAGACTGGTTCGAACTGACAAAGTTTACAGTAACTCCAATAACCACTCTGTACAATTGTGGTGAGAAGGGTTGGCGCAGTTTTGGCGGCACGAGTGGGATCTACACAATATTAGGCAGGTGGTTTTAATGTTGAGGCTTATCGGTGTGTATACTGTATGTGTGTGTGTGTGTGTGTGTGTGTGTGTGTGTGTGTGTTATATATATATATATATATATATATATATATATATATATATATATCTCATATCAGGCATCATCGGCCAATATCTCGCTATATAAACTCAGCAAAAAAGAAACATCCCTTTTTCAGGACACTGTATTTTAAAGATAATTTTGTAAAAATCCAAGTAACTTTACAGATCTTTTTTGTAAAGGGTTTAAACAATGTTTTCCATGCTTGTTCAATGAACAATAAACAATTAATGAACATGCACCTGTGGAACGGTCGTTAAGACACTAACAGCTTACAGACGGTAGGCAATTAAGGTCACAGTTATAAAAACTTAGTACACTAAAGAGACCTTTCTTCTGAATCTGAAAAACACCAAAAGAAAGATGCCCAGGGTCCCTGCTCATCTGCGTGAACGTGCCTTAGGCATGCTGCATGGAGGCATGAGGACTGCAGATGTGACCAGGGCAATAAATTGCAATGTCCATACTGTGGGATGCCTAAGACAGCACAACAGGGAGACAGGAAGGACAGCTGATCATCCTTGCAGTGGCAGACCACGTGTAACAACACCTGCACAGGATCGGTACATCTGAATATCACACCTGCGGGACAGGTACAGGATGGCAACAACAACTGCCCGAGTTACACCAGGAGTGCACAATCCCTCAATCAGTGCTCAGACTGTCCACAATAGGCTGAGAGAGGCTGGACTGAGGACTTGTAGGCCTGTTGTAATGCAGGTCCTTACCAGATATCACTGGCAACAACGTCACCTATGGGCACAAACCCACCTTCACTGGACCAGACAGGACTGGCAAAAAGTGCTCTTCATGATGAGTCACGGTTTTGTCTCACCAGGGGTGATGGTCGGACTCGTGTGTTTCGTCGAAGGAATGAGCATTACACCGGGGCCTGTACTCTGGAGCGGGATCGATTTGGAGGTGGAAGGTCCGTCATGGTCTGGGGCGGTGTGTCACAGCATCATCGGACTGAGCTTGTTGTCATTGCAGGCAATCTCAACGCTGTGCGTTACAGGGAAGACATCCTCCTCCCTCGTGTGGTACCCTTCCTGCAGGCTCATCCTGACATGACCCTCCAGCATGACAATGCCACCAGCCATACTGCTCGTTCTGTGCGTGATTTCCTGCAAGACAGGAATGTCAGTGTTCTGCCATGGCCAGCGAAGAGGCCGGATCTCAATCCCATTGAGCACGTCTGGGACCTGTTGGATCGGAGGGTGAGGGCTAGGGCCATTCCCCCCAGAAATGTCCGGGAACTTTCAAGTGCCTTGGTGGAAGATTGGGGTAACATCTCACAGCAAGAACTGGCAAATCTGGTGCAGTCCATAAGCAGGATATGCACTGCAGAACTTAATGCAGCTGGTAGCCACACCAGATACTGACTGTTACTTTAGATTTTGACCCCCCCCTTTGTTTAGGGACACATTATTCCATTTCTGTTAGTCACATGTCTGTGAAACTTATTCAGTTTATGTCTTAGTTGTTGAATCTTTTTATGGTCATACAAATATTTACACATGTTAATTTTGCTGAAAATAAAAGCAGTTGAATGTGAGAGGACGTTTCTTTTTTTGCTGAGTTAAATTGGCATCAGCTGTTTAAAAATAACCCATTATCATCTGGTCACTAATGTGAACTTGCTTTGAATTAGAGCAAAAGGCCTGGCACATTTCATTTTATTTATTTTTTTTTTTTTTCTGGAAATTATTAGCACTTGGTGATTGTTACCTCTGGACATTGTTATGCCAGTTCTTTTTTTAAAATTTTATTTTATTAAATGTTTTGCTATTTTGTATCTCCGATTAAGCAGAACAAACTATTTGGAGCTTATATTCTGCCATCCATTTTTTTTATTTATTTATTTTCTCCCCAATTTGGAATGCCCAATTCCCAATGCACTCTAAGTCCTCGTGGTGGCATAGTGACTCACCTCAATCTGAGTGGCGGAGGACGAATCTCAGTTGCCTCCGTGCCTGAGACCGTCAATCCACGCATCTTATCACGTGGCTTGTTGAGCACATTACCGCGGAGACATAGCACGTGTGGAGGCTTCACGCCACCCACCGTGGCATCCACACACAACTCGCCACACGCCCCACCAAGAGCGAACCACATTATAGCGACCACGAGGAGGTTACCCCATGTGACTCTACCCTCCCTAGCAACTGGGCCAATTTGGTTGCTTAGGAGACCTGGCTGGAGTCACTCAGCACGCCCTGGATTCGAACTTGAGACACCAGGGGTGGTAGTCAGCGTCAATACTTGCTGAGATATCTAAGCCCCCTACCAACCATTTTTTTAATGGTTAGAAAATAAGCTCCATAATACCCCCCTTTTTTCCTCCATAAAAACTGAATGGATCTCCCAACCATTTATTCCAGTAGTTTCTGTGCCAACACCAATTCCTAGGCATTGGTTTAATATGTTTGTATGGTGTGTGTGCGCACATGCGAGGCCCAGTCTGCCATTGCAGTGCTGTAACTCATGGCAGCCTCCAGCCTGGTGACATTTTAATGGGGCTGGATCCTCCGCGCACACACACTACTTATTATGTGCTGGTGAACAGTGCTATGGCTGTTTCCCTTGTTAGTTTTTCTTAACATTTGGTGTCTGAATAAGTCTGATTGTGTGCATTTTCTATGGTGTCAATGGTGCTTTTTGTAGAATGTGAATGCACTTGGATGTGTTTGCTTAGAAACTGTGTGTGTGTGTGTTTGTCTGGCACAATCCCTCTTATCTGGCATCGTGCCTGTTGCCCTCACAGGCCCCTCTTTCACCACAGCTGGGCAATGGGGCCCTTTTTCCATAGGAATCACGTGGTAGTCTGCAAGTCCTAACTTGCTCACTCCTATTCTAGAGGGAAAGTAGTCTTCGCTTAAAAAAATACATTCAGTACTAATTGTTTATCATGCATTTGAAAGACAAAGGAACATTATAGGTTAGATTCCAAGTTTGGCCCACGTAAAATACTTTTGATCATTATTTCACTTTGAAGACACTAAATTTATTTATGGATAATATAGTGGGTTAAATAAACATTTGTTTTGCATTTGTAGTGATGTTCCATGGACCCCCTCAAAATAAAGTGAAGAAGGAACTAAGCCCAAGCAGGGGATTTTCCCCCTGTGGACAAGACCAGAGACTCTCTTCATATAGAGAGAAGTGCCTATATAACTACAGGTACATATTTTTCTTGTCCCTGCTCCAACTTTCCCTCTATCCGTGCTCTTTGCTCATTCTCTCTGCACTAATCTCACTGTGTATTTCTATTGTTCTAAAATATCACTTTCTATCATTCCTATTGTAGTGCTTTTGACAGGAAACCATTTTCTTTCAGCAAGCCACTGACTTCTCCCTCGACACCGGCATCACCCTTTGGCTCCACCACCAGCACAGTGACAAACCCTGCGCAAAAAAGAGCGATGCCTTTCGCCCAAACTCCGACACAGGGACCACCACTATTGCCTGGCCCCAACCACAGCACCACCCCTCCCCATCAGAGAATACAGACTCCAATCCACAGTCAAAGCCCACCTTTTGTTGTGCCCTGCCCACCTGTCAATCACCTAGATGCCTCCTATAGCACAGACCACAGGTATGAATACAGCACGTGATGCCTTACGAAGAATACCGTGAGGGAAGAAAACTAAAATTGACTATTACCTATTAAAAAGATTAATAAAACAAGTTAATAAAATTAAATTAAAATTAATTAATAAAATTAAGATTTAATAAAACAAGCATAATTATTTTTCTAATTATGCTCAGCTGTTTTTCACTGACTAGAAATTGCTCTTTGTGAACGCAATCTCTATAGAATGATTAAAAAAAATCATAACCTATTTAATTACAAACAACTGTAAAGGCCAGGTACAGGTTGGGTCACAGACCCCATTTACACCTGGCCACTTAAATGTGTCTCCTGTGACCACTTGTGATCAGATTTGTAGGGGAGGGACTCTGTTTCATGACGACATCTATCACTATGTCAGTGTGTTACTGCATGACACTAAAGCATAACAAATTCAGAAAAGACAAAGAAAGCATGACAAAAACATAGTGCTATTTCTCCCAGATTCAGCTGAAATTTAATCTAAGCTCAAAAGCAACATTTCGAGTAGAATTGTCCATTATTTTAGTGGATTAGTTGTATTAACCTGAGCTGCAGATGTCCATGCATGTTGATTTCAGACATACTGAAGAAGATCTGTGAAGTTCTCATGCTTGTATATGTATTCACTTTTTTTAATTTTTCAGATCGGACAGTTATTTCCTTTTAAACCGCTCGTAACCTGCAAAGTTTAAACTCTTGTTTTAATGCAGCAGTTGATTGATAGGCGAGGGGTGGCACTTCGCTGCTGCCGCGACGCATACAGGATAGATCAGCGTTTACACATCAAATGTGATGCGGTTACATGCGTTTTTGACCACATACGTATGTGGTTTTTGTGATCCAATCACAAAACATTTTAGACCCAGTTTGGACCTATATTTAGGGCTGACCACATGTGATCCAATCACCAAAAATGTCTTTATACCAGATGGAAACGGGTCACTGTGATCATTTTCTAATCTCATTTCTATCTTTGCCGTGTGCTTGAGCTGCTCATGCATTTAGAAAGTGTTGTATTCAGCTCAGGTTGAGCCTTTCATTAGTATTATCTTCTTAAAGATGCCACACTGACCTGGAAAGCAGTGCTATGTTTAACCCATTCAAGTCTCCTGGGTTAACTAATAGAAAAAAGGGCTTTGAACCCAGATTTATCCCTTTGACGTGAAACTCATTATCTAAATTTCCCTTGATGCTCTGGATAACATGTCATCTCTTCTCTTTTGTCTTTCTCTAATTATCTTTGTCCTGGTAGGTTCCATCGGCAGCTTTCTGAACCTTGTCTACCATTCCCACAATCCGATGGCCGTCATCAGGCTTCTTTACCCCCACAGACCTCTGGCCATTTTCCCCAAAATAGCCGTCCTCCTTACCACCGCCACATGTCGGAGCCCTTGGTCCCCATGCCTCCTCGGGGCTTCAAAAAGGAGATGATGGATCCCCGTTACAATGATCAAAACATGGGACCCCCTCAGGCCCCGCTGTTTCACCAGTTGTCAATCAAACAGGAACCCAGAGACTTCGGCTTTGATTCAGGTTGGTGTAAATCACAGAGAAACCATGTGACCTGTTCTAGGTCTGGGATAAAGTCCCCACCATGTAGCATGTTTTGTGACAGTGATTTAATGAGAAATCCTTTTAGCTGCAGGAGTCTTAGTGTGAGATAAAGAGGAAATCAGATTGCTAGTTAGCCCAGAGTATACTTCGGTTCTGACGTGAATACTTAGCATCTGCTTACAGTCGAACAATCGCCTTTCAAAGTGTACATCATTTGACTGTGCGCGCATAGGCTGTTGGCGCATGCGCGCTACGAATGCTATGAAATACAATTTTTCCACAGGACTTTAAACCCATTAAGATGTCTTTATATTCTTTCAGACTTGAGTTATACCAATGCAAATATTTCCTAAATTCCTCACACACGTTCTTGACGTGCATATCCGCTGTTGTTGTTTCCGATTACATCTAGCGCTTCTTCGTGAAACCAACTGCTCAACTGTGAGTGTTGCCACCTTGTGGACCCACTAATTAGTGAAAAAATTAATTCCAGGCGCATTCGCATACTGTGCGTTCAGAGTATCCACCTTTTAACTTGCTGTCTTATTGGGGAAACGAATGTGTGTGGGACTTCCGCCGGAGGCCATTCTATAGCATTCCCTAGCTCTAGCTGCAATCATTTTAGACCCTGTTTACAGCTGGTAATAAGATGCGTTTTGGATGATCCAATCGCAAATGGTCAGCTCTAAATATAGTTGTAAACGGTGTGCAAAATGTTTTGTGATTTGAATCACAAAAAACACCTACAGAGGTAGTAAAAAACCACATCACATTTGATGTTTAAAACGCCGTCCTGATGCGTCCCGGATGGCAGCAAAGTACCACCTCTCACCAGTCAATCACCTGGCGAACAAAAGTATAAACTTACATGCAGATGTAAAAGGAAATAACCATCCGATCGGAAAACTTGGAAAAAGCGATTACATACCCAAGGATGAGAACTTCACAGCTCTTCCTCAGAGTGTCTGTCTGATTTGAACATGCAGGGTGACAAGATGAAAAGCATTCACATCTGAAGCTGAACTAACACAGGTACTCCACTAAAACAAACAATTTTGCTCGAAATGTTGCGCTTAAGATGTTTGTGCTTTGATCTCAACTGCATCTGGGGGAAACAGTGTGCCAGTTTTGTTCACCCTTTCTTTGTCTTTATGACATTTTGCAGTTTATTATCGTTCAGTAACACACTGATATAATGATTGATGTATGTCCTCATGAAATCAGACACACTCAATCCAACACCACAACGAAAATATGAATGGACGTACACCGCAACAACAGCTGTGTTTACTTCTATAAATTCTCTAAATCTATTTTAAAAACTATTGGCCGATTAATAGGTTATTGGCCTTTTCCACCACCTTAGTTATCGGTATCTGCAAAATCCACTATCGGTCGACCTCTAGTTTGCTGTGTCTATGGTCCTTCCAAATCTGTATTACCACAATAATAACCATGTTTCTCGTCATGGTTTTGCAGAAGTACAGAACTGCCAGTCATCTTTTGGCAAATCGGCAAACTTCTATGGAGGCAACAGCGAGGGTGAGAAGAACCACCCCCCCCCCCCAGTTAATGTAATGTTATATTGAGAGTCTCCAGACTGTCCATATTTAATCTGTTTTTTTTTCTTGCTGTGTTGGCAGTTTTTGCATATGATGGAGAGCCCCACCTGTGTTACGATGATACGTGTGTGGTTCCAGATAGGCTGGAGGGAAAGCTAAAGCAGGAGGGTGGGGTGTTCAGGGAGGGTCCTCCATATCAACGAAGGGGATCTCTGCAACTCTGGCAGTTCCTGGTCACTCTGTTGGACGACCCATCTAACAGCCACTTCATTGCTTGGACCGGCCATGGGCTTGAGTTTAAACTCATTGAGCCAGAAGAGGTCAGTGTGTAATGAAAGATAATGGATTCATTGCCCACTTTATTTTAGCCAACAAGCATAATTAACTCTTTCTTTGCTCACAAATTTGCTATAGGTTGCTCGTCGTTGGGGTATCCAGAAGAACAGGCCTGCCATGAATTATGACAAGCTGAGTCGCTCCCTGCGTTACTACTATGAGAAGGGCATCATGCAGAAGGTAAAGGCACGTTCCCGTTCCAATGTCATTTTTCTTCTTTCATTCCCTAACTATTAGACCTTTGTTCCCTCGTTGTCTATAGTTAGTCAAATGTACCCCATTAGAATTTAACCAAGACTTAACAAGATATAAAATGTTTATCTTTCTTGCTCATGTGCAGGTTGCTGGAGAGCGATACGTGTATAAGTTTGTGTGTGATCCAGATGCACTCTTCTCCATGGCATTCCCTGATAACCAAAGGCCCAGTCTGAAGGCAGACCCCGATGGCCTGCAGGTTCCTGAGGATGACACTGTTCCGCTCTCTCACTTTGATGAGACCAACAGTGTCCCTTATCCAGTAGATGGCAGAGATCAGTGCTTAGTGGGGCCGTCCTTTCCTGAAAATTATGCTTTCTGAACTGCTTCACAAACACCCCCCCACCCACCCCCCCCACCCCCCCAAACTACCACAGAGTGGACCAGAAAAACTCTAAAATGCATACTCGCACTCCAAAAGCAGCTCAATGTCAAATTGTGATCACTCTGAGGAATCTGTAGCGCCTGCTGACAAGTCTCTAGACTTGCTTGCCACACTTTATTCTGTTCTGTTTGTTTGACAAAACAGGTTCTGTGATGAATACAGTGTACATGTCGGCTATTTCATTTTTTTTTTTTTTTAATTAACTAAAAGGGACACAGCAGTATTTTCAGTATAACCTTTGATTTTATATGTACAAATCTGTATATTTTCTGTACTTTTTTCTTTATGTATTGGGTCTGGTGTCTTTTTTTGCCAATGTAGAACTCTTCTGACAATGCATAATGATGCAAAGTTGAACTGTGTTGTCATTATGAAAGTACATATAGCTTTGAATGCACATTTTCTCCAGCTGGCCAAGAACAATCCTTCTGAACTGTTAAGAAATACTTATATTTTAGCTTCTACTTTTGTAATGTGATTTTTATTGGGGTGGAGTGGGATGGTTAATAGGGAGACGGGAGCTTTAAAAAAAATCTATATGTATATTATGAGTATATTTTTGCAAAGGCTGCATTGTATACGCTGTACAACAGACTTTTATCATTCTAATCCATTCTATTTGTACAGTGGTGTGTGTGAAATTGCAACCAGCTCTTGATATAGGCAACCATGAAGGCTGAAAAGTCCGATTACAGAATTGGAATCAGTCATACTTGCGCAATCTTAATGTTTACCGAAGGATGACAGCAAGGAAAACTGATCTCTGTTCAGTAGTATACAAGCATGCCAAGAATACTGCTAGCCATTTCCACCTCCACTGTCGACCTTATTTGTCTACATTGGGTTCAACAGACCTCTAGTTCTGTTTCACTGTGGATAAAACTGTTGTCTCTGTCTTTTGAAGACAGTTTCTTTCCTTAAGAATTTTCAAGTACAGTTTTGGTGTACAGTTACAGGTCTGTATTTTCTAATCTATGATAAGGTACAGGATAAATAAAACTTAATGAACAGACTAGTTCCTTGGCCATTCCTCTTTTTCATTTGCCTTAATTTGTCTTATTTAATGACTAAACCCTGAAAAGTGGCTTATGACCTACACTCTGAGTTCAGGAAACTTATTTGGGGTGAATAAACCATTAAAACTACTATACCATTTTTTAAAAGTCTCCTACTTACACTTGATTTAAAGTTGGTTTCATGCAGTCCATTTGGCATATTGTGGAATCCCATTTACTGGGTGTGTGATCTTTCCTCGAACTTCTCAGTTTGACCATTAAACTATAACCCAGCAAAGCCTTCCTAACAAGGCGATACAAAGTAACATGGTATTATTACACAACCATCCTAGTGATGCTAATTCTTTCTCTTATCTCACTTGTTCTCTCTTTTAGGGTTAGGCTTAATCCTGCCTGTGACCTCTTTCCATGCAACCATAGAACAGAAGGTTTAAGTTGCACAAGGGCGTAGATTTGGCTTGAACATGGGAGGTAACCCTCCCCCGGAATCTATGCCTCTGAAGCTTTAATATACTCTGATCATCATAAAGTAATACTTCCAAAGAACCCTCACTGAAACAAGTTATTTGTATGCTTTAGAAACTATTCATTCCCAAACATTATGGGGGCATGAGTATGGCCAAGTTACATATGCCTAAAAGTATAGAGAAACCCCACACTTAGTAGTAATATAAATTAATTTAACTCTGCTTTGGGGACTGAGTTCATTTGATTAATCTATCATTTAAAACATCTGTTCCACTTAACAGATTATTAAGAACAATCCCCTATTAAGAAAATGAAGCAGATATCATGATTCGTTATTTTTCCTATGTTTCAATATTTCATTTTGTAGTAGAGTAGTTTTATGACACACACTTAAAAAACACAATTAAGGACGCCCCAAACATCCTGTTATAGTCAATTTAAGGAAGCGTCTGACACTGCCCAAAAACGTCAGCACACATTCAGAGTGTTACGACAGTAAATCACCATTTACAGATACTATACAAATGAGTGGGTTGAGGAAACACACTCCCACAGCGAAATCGTAAGGATTCGTACGACTTTTCTAAATTTGGCTAATTCATATGATGGTATGACTTCACTCCTTTGAATTCGTACTTTTTTGCTGGACATCGTTTCCATCTAATACGCAACAGTTACTTGCTTCTGTCACACACAACAGCTTCCTATCATGTTTACACACTCTACTGATCGGTTCGATTTAGATAGGGGTTTGGTAAGAATATAATATTAAGAAGAATGTCTTTGTCAGGAACTCGCGCTTACTTCCGCAATAGTCATCCGGGCATTTGCACGTGTTGAAATCGTTCAAATTTATATGAACTAAATTGTACGAAATCATATGAAATAGCCAACTCCTAAAATATGTACGAATTTTCATGAGATAGGTTGAGCCATAATCTGGCACATACCTGTCGCAAAAATTCTCTGTTAATTTTCTTATAAAACAGCTATTTTAACGTAGTAATCTCCACACATAGTTCACTCCAAAAGGATTGTTTATTTTAAAACATGTTGAAGGTTAGCATACAGGTGGTCAATTAATTAAGTGATGAGCTCTTTCCTCACAAAATCAGTTTAATCAGCGTACTGAAGGATCATAGACATCCATTCAAAAGAACAGCATCTGGTCTCGCCAGTGTAACGCGCATGCTTTGTTTCGCTAACATTGTTTGTGGTAGCTGCAAGACGTTTAAAGTACTCTCTACTTTAAGGATATTTGCGCCCACCAGTGGTTGTCCACGTAACGACAGGTTGTGAATACATTACTCTTGTAATGTCGAATTAGTCCAGAACTTCGGGTTAAATGCAGAACATTCTATTAAGCACATTTACAATGAATACTAAAGACATTTATGGACAATACAAAGTTCCCGTGATACGACAACACAATAGAAGGTTATCAGTCAATTGCCCATATGCTTTTCCGTGTGACTGGGAATGAAGAACATTAGACCATGTGGAGCTGATCCCAAATCAGCTCTTCACATTTTATGCAGTCATTTATGACGGTACGTTTAAACTAAAACTGATCAACGATCAGACGCTGCCTGTCGCCTCTTCATGACGTCACTCTATCTTTTCCGGTCACAGTCAAAGTACGGAAGTGTTCTGCACTGCCCGAAAACTTTCTCTACAAGACACATTTTAAGTCGGTTTCTAGTCCTTATACTTGCTGTCACAAAGTATGGCATTCCCAGGATATAACAGTGTGAGTATAATTTCTTTTTTTACGTTGAATTCAGTTTGTAAAAAGTAAAATAATTTGATAAGTAGCTAAAGAGAAGCCAGATTGGCGTGCTGCTGCAATCAGGCTGCAACGCCCTAAATGGCATTTTAACACCAGACTGAAACGGAGACTCGTCATACTTGAGTCTATATGAGTCATTCTTACAATTCCGTGCATTTTCGCCTTTGAAATTTTGGAAAAAAATTAAACGAATTTTTATTAGTATTTTTGTTTCATAGTTAAAGGGACATGCTAATATATATATATATATATATATATATATATATATATATATATATATATATATATATATGTGTGTGTGTGTGTGTGTGTATATGTCATACAGATCAAGCTAAATGACTTACAAATTGTCTAACCTATATAGATACGTTCTGTATGTCTATAAATGTCTTTCCATGACAGAGTGGACATGTTATGATTGACCACATATGACTAAGGAAACATAAATAAAATAGTTAACCTTTGTGCGACCTTCGGGACATTTTTGTCTTTTTCATTTTTGTTTTTTCGATCATTTTGGCTCTGGTAACGGCATAAATTTGGCCAAAGTTGTGTATTTTTGGGGGGAATTTTGACATTTCAACCTCAGTTCCTATAATACATCTATAATACACTGTGTACACACAATAGTTACACTCAGGACCTTCAGGACAAAAATGTCCCCATTGAAACCCATTAAAACTGCAATATTTGATCCCAGTGCCATTAAAGCATAAAATCATGAATTCTATGATATTATGTTTTCATTCCGGAGCCCTGGCTTCATAATTTACATGTTTAATATTTTCCACCAGATGGCGCCATTTTTCTCATGTTTAGCCTATGGAGCAAATACATGCTTTTTTCCTATTTTCTGTTTGCTGTATTATAGAGCACTGCAGGACAATTGAATAAATGATGCAGATAAAATTGTGTGGGTGTGTTGGTATGGACGTCAGAGTGTATTTTGTATTTGTGTGTGTGTGTGCGTGTTTGTGTATGTGTGTATAAAAAACAACAGTGGCATTATATAAACAAACTGGCATTTAAAGGGTTAAAATCCTGAAAATGAATGAATATTTGGTAGTTATGATCAGGACTGATGTTGGTTAAAAAAAAATCAACTCATTGAAAGTGGAAAATAATATTAATATATAATATTATTATGGCAGTTTATTGTCATGGACATTTTTGTCCTCTAAGGTCCTGAGTGTGAGTTTTTTTTTTTTGTTGTTTTATTTGTTTTTATCTGACACTGCACAAAAAATAATAATGCATCAAAATCAATGTTGTTGCTAATCATTGACATATACCAGACTGTGATAATCAAAAAAAAAAAAAAATAATATAATTCCCTTAGCATTTAGTATATGGAAAATAATTCATTTTTTTAATAAAAGACAACAGTGGCATTATATAAACGAACTGGCATTTAAAGGGTTAAAATCTTGAAAATGAATGAGCATTTGGTAGTTATGATCAGAACTGATGTTGGTTAAAAAAAATCTAACTAACTGAAAGTGGAAAATAATATTAATATATAATATTATTATGGCAGTTTTTTGACGTGGACATTTTTGTCCTTGAAGAATCTCTAAGTATCTTTTTTAAATTGACGCACAAGGGTTAAGCACTTTAAATAACACCATTATTTTGCTAAACCTCAAAGTGACATAATTATATAATGCAGAACTTCAATTATGGTCGCAGAATTCATACAATGACACATTAACCACAAATGGATACATGCCAGTGAGACAATGTCATTTTAAACACATTATTTTATTGAAAAAAAAAAATAATAATCCAATGATTTAACACTTATTTTTGTCAAAGATGTTTAACGTTTAGCTCTGTGGACATGAGGAAATGACACTAGTGCAATAAATTAAAATGATTTCAATTATTTAAAGTTGGACTTTTAGGCAGTGTGTAACATTATAAATTGACTTTATTCTTTTTAACAAGCCTATTCAAATTGTAATCGGTTGATGTTAAACATTATAAATACAATAACTTATACCAGGGACTTAAAACATACAGAATCATAGGAATGACCCGTTTATCTGTCTGATTTTGCACATTATTATGCTTAAGAGAAGGGATGTGAAGAAGGGAACATTTCTATACGGTCTTTACCACAGAAAAAAAAACACGTATATGAGAACCAGCTTTCTCATTGTGAACAGGTTGTAAGCTGGAGCTTTATTTACGGCAAATAGTATCAGCCCTGCCTGTACTCGGGAAAACCTAGCTGGAAGTGTGTTGGGGACCTGTGCATGTTATTAGTTTCATTTAATAATTCTGTGTGTTTTGAAACAAATCCGAGCGGAATAATAAATCTTTCTTACAGTATGGTGGTGCAATGCCAGGAGTTCCTGCTCAGGGTATGCCAATGCCAGGAGCCCCTGCAGGAGTTCCTCCTGGAGGTGGTTTCCCAGCACAGCAATATGGGGGGTACCCAGGGGGTTTTCCTGGCCAACCTGCCCAAGATCCATTGTTGGGATATTTCACAGCCGTAGCTGGCCAGGTGAGTGCAGCGCACAGCTGTTAGTGCGGGTACTGTGGCTCTAATGTCATTTCATGTTGTTCACGTGGTCACATGAATGTTATGTGTATGTCAGGATGGTGAGATTGATGCTGAAGAACTCCAAAGATGCCTTACCCAGACTGGAATCAGTGGTTCCTACACTCGTAAGTACCCGCACATCTTGTGTACACTGAAAACCATAATAAGTTGACTTTACTCGATTGAGTAAACTTGTTCCCTCAGTTGAATTGAGTAATGGCATCTCCAAAACTTGTAATTAAGTTCACTTAACTTGGTGTTTATTTAGAATGAACTTAACAATTTAAGGCAACTAGATGCAAGTAGACTTAACTCAGATTTGCTATTTAAATACTGTTGTTTCTACTTGATTTTAGTTTAAATGTTTGCGGTGTGAAAGCGTGAGCGCGAGGCAATCGTCTTTGTTCTGCGATTGCTGCCTGGTCCTTAAATAATGTATAATTGGCGAGTAGGAGCAAAGTACTCCTGGGGTAAGATGGTGCCCCTCTAGGGAGTTGGTGCCCTATGCAGACTGTGTAATATGTGTATAGGGAGTGGCGGTACTGGTTACTTCGGTACCAAGTCGGTACTAAAATAAAAAAGAAATCACGATACCAGTGTTTCTACGGTACTGTTAGTACCAAGCACCAATTTAAATTGGTCCCAGCGCACTGTCTGACTGACACGCTTTTAAATGCTCATGTTTATTTGAGCATGTGCTCTGTTACTCCTTTAACACTGAAATGCACAATGAATCAAATTAAAATCATGATATGGCCTAGTTTGATTATTAAACCGCAAAAGGCTGCATTCTTAGTCTGCGTTTGAGCTGCATGCTTTAAATGAACGTTTAAAGTCAACCGCTCATACACTGGATACTCCACAGACATTGAGAATCATCTCATGTTGTAGCAGATGATGAAGCAGAGCACCAATCCACTGCGAAGTGCACAGCACATGTAGACTATATGCACTGCCTGGCCAAAAACAAATGCAGTTTGGATTTAAATAATGGTTATGATCTGGGGTTGCTTCAGTTGGTCAGGTCTAGGCTCAGCAACATTATGCGACAGTAAAATTAAGTCAGATGATTACCTGAATGTACTGAATGACCAGGTTATCCCATCAATGGATTTTTTCTTCTCTGACGGCATGGGCATATTCCAGGACGACAATGCCAAGATTCATCGGGCTCAAATTGTGAAAGAGTGGTTCAGGAAGCATGAGGAATCATTTTCACACAAGAATTGGCTACCACAGAGAAGACTTTACAGAGTGGTTCGACACTCCCATCATCAATACGTGATAATGCAACTCTGGACGGAAATAAATGTTGTGACATTGTATAAGGTTGCCGAACAATGCCACGACAAATGCACGCCGTAATCAAAGCTACAGGAGGTATTGACTTCGGGAGAGTCGAGTCTTCTCCAGCACATCCCAAACACTTTCAATGGGGTTAAGGTCAGGACTCTGTAGTGGCCAATTATTGTGTGAAAATGATTCCTCATGCTCCCTGAACCACTCTTTCACAATTTGAGCCCGATGAATCTTTGCATTGTTGTCCTGGAATATGCCCGTGCTATCAGGGAAGAATAAATCCATTGATGGGATAACCTGGTCATTCAGTACATTCAAATAGTCAGCTGACTTCATTTTATTGCCGCATAATGTTGCTGAGCCTAGACCTGACCAATTGAAGCAACCCCAGATCATAACCATTATTTAAATCCAAATGGCAACTTTTTTTTTTTTTTTTTGGCCAGGCAGTTTATTTATATAATTAAATCACAGCATTTGCGCTTTTACGATCACACTGGGCCATGTAGCGAACTGTTTATCTGGAGAAGTGAAGCTGCAGTCAAAAACACACGTCAAAATAAAAAATTAAATTTAGTTAAAATTATATTTTCACTTGTTTAAAGTTAAAAAATATATATATATTGTTCCATTGTCACTTGTTAAAAGTTTTTAGCTTTAAGAATTTGATTAGACACAATTTTGATGATGAAATTAAACTTTAAAACATGAAATTCTGGAATTTGAACAGGATTTTGAAAAAGTAAATAAAACAGATTTCAGTAGGACACTTAAGCAATGCATACTTCTTTGAGGAACATGCATTTCTTTTATTTTATTATTTACAATGAAAAGTAACTTTTTAAATAGGCTTAAGAAGTGTGTTCAATCGCACATTACCATATTAGCATTTTTGTGCCGTGGTATCGAAATTGTTATCGAGAACCTTGAAATTTCAGTGGTATCAGTACCGACTATTTTTGTATCGTGACAATACTAATTTGCAACAAAGCAACATAAATAATACTACAAAAGAGCTAAACCCTTTATGAACTCTTAATAACAACTATTTAAATGGCCCTATAAGTTCCCTTGAAGGGATGGTTCACCCAAAAATGATATCCCAGATGTGTTTGACTTTCTTTCTTCAGTAGAACACATTTGAAGAAAAATAGAAAAATATCTCAGCTCAGCTGGTCCTTAAAATGCAAGTGAATGGATATTTCTCTTTTGAAGCTCCAGAAATCACAGACAGTCAGCATAAACGTCATCCATACGACACCAGCGAGTAAATTAATGTCTTCTAAAGCAACACCATAGCTTTTGGTACGAAACAAGATCAATAATGAAGTATTTTTTAACCATAATCCAATGCTTCCGGTAAGCTTCACGAGAGGGTGGAGTCCAAGCGGTCTCTCGTGTGATGTATTAAAGTTGCCATGTTACGGACGTAATCTCACGTTCTCCACTCGGTTGAGACATCCAGGATAAGCACACAAATGCACCATTGTAAGTAAAAAAACAGATAAATACAGATCTAAACCAAAACCAACCAAGTTTCTGTACAGCTTTCCTCCTTCTCACTTGTAAACAGCGCTGCTCTTCCAGCTGTGTCGCACATGCCTCTGTTCTCGCCTTTTTCACGTGCCAACGTGATTACGTCACACGCACATGACGCTTCTGATCGGAAGCATGATTTAGAGTTAACAAAGTACTTAAATATTGATCTTTTTCGCACCAAAAGCTATTGTGTCTCTTTAGAAACATTAATTTAACCGCTGGAGTCGTATGGATGACGTTTATGATGACTGTCTGTGATTTTTTTTGGAGCTTCAAAAGAGAAATCTCCATTCACTTGCATTTTATGGACCTACTGAGCTGAGATATTTTTTTATTATTCTTCAAATGTGTTCTGCAGAAGAAAGAAAGTCATACACATCTGGGAGATCATGAGGGTGATTAACTGATGAGAGAATTTTCATTTTAGGGAGAACTATCCCTTTAAGTCTATAGATTTTTAAGATAATTGATAGATATTTGAGTAATGTGCCTAAAACTTGACATTTCAAGTAATGTTTAATTAAATCAACTTGATTTTTCAAGTAATGACAACAGTACAGTTTACAGCATATGGTTGATAGATTTGGGGAACATTTAGTACTTCCAAATGATTTGTTCTTTCAAATCAATGATAGAGAGTGATGGGCAGAATGGATCATCTCATTTTTTTATTTTTTTATTTTTTTTGCAGCCTTCAGTTTGGAAACATGCAGGATTATGATCTCCATGCTGGATGTATCCTTCACAAAAATATGCAAAAGTCTGACCGTTTGCTCCATGTTAGTCCCAGTCCCCTGTTTGCTCCAATAGGGTGGTTTCACATGTAGTACGTTTTAACGAACCAAACCCAGTGCAGTTAAAGTAAACCAAAAAGAGAACCAGCTGCAAATGACCTCAGCGCTTTTGGTATTCACAATGTAGGTGGACTTAAAAGAGGACCCAGTTTCTTTTGTGGTCCTTTTAGCATTGATGTGGTCTCAGACTCTTTGTTGTAACTTGGAATCACATAATAGGGCTCTATGATTTCCTTTAAGGCTTTAAAAACTTAAACTATAGCATAGAGATAGAATGACATGAAAAATTATATTTTAAATGTTAAAATATTTGCTAATACTTAAAATATGTATTAGCAAAATTTTTGGTCAGTTTACACCATTTTTAATATAACCCATACAACCCAGCCTATTCTATTCTAGTCTAGTCTGTTCTATTAATAGCTACTATGCAATAGTATTATATTTCTGTCCTAAATTCTTCACTTTCATATTATGATAAGGGTCTCCGATTAACCCACAAACCCTTATTTCGCATGAAGGAAAACGAAACGAGATTCTAGGACTTTTTGAAAATATGTTTCTCAACAGAAATTAAGTGGGCATCTCCTCCTGCGTGTCATTAACACTACGTGTATTAATGAACCCAAATAATTTGCCATTACGTGAACATTTTTTATTTATTTATAAATGTTATCCCCTTTTCTCCCCAATTTTGGGATGCCCAATTCCCATTACTTACTAGGTCCTCGTGGTGGCGCGTTTACCTCAATCCGAGTGGTGGAGGACAAGTCTCAGTTGCCTCCGCTTCTGAGACCGTCAATCTGCGCATCTTATCACGTGGCTTGTTGTGCATGACACCGCGGAGACTCACAGCATGTGGAGGCTCATGCTACTCTCCACGATCCACGCACAACATGCCATGTGCTCCATTGAGAGCGTGAACCACTTTGTGACCTCAAGCAGGTTACCCCATGTGACTTTACCCTCCCTAGCAACCAGGCCAATTTGGTTGCTTAGGAGACCTGGCTGGAGTCACTCAGTACACCCTGGATTCGCTGAGCTACCCGGGCCCCCCTGCCATTACGCGAACATTAAATAAAGTGAAACAGAGCACTTTGCTTTTACTATCAAGAGTTTGGGGCGAACCTCACAAACAGCACACTCATCGCAGCGCTTCAAAGCGGTTCATGCGGTCATTCTGCGGTTCATTTGGAGTGCCCAGATAATGGTAAGACTGGAAAATGAGGCATGACGCGGAAATGGTAATCATGATACTTTGCTTAAAATTCCCTTATTTGAACAGTAAAATGTGGGTGGAATTTAAAGTACACAATAATCACTGTTAGCTAAAAAATCTCTATCAAGCCATTATGTAATGTATGGCAAGCCTCGAGGTACTTATGTCATAAGTGCAAAACGGACTGGTACCTCTTCACCTTTACATACTGTAGCATGATCAATCGAACCACTAAAGGACCCACAAACGAACCGTACTGAGACCACCTCCCGAGGTGGTCTGAGTAGAGCTCCTTTGTGGGACCTTTTAGGGGGGTGTAATATCAGGGGCGTAACTAGAGGGAGGGCAGGATGGGCATCTGCCCTAGGGCCCAGGGTGAGAGGGGGCCCACAACGGTCGACCAAAGAAGCCATAAAAATGACCACGGGCCCGAGGGGTGATGAAAAACAATCAAGGCCCCCCAAGGAGGAGGCCTGACAGTTTTTTTGCACTGGGGCCCACAAGATCCAAGATACGCCACTGTCTGAGATCATTGAGGTTGTGAGACCATTTGGAGTCTGTTCGTTTGACAGATTCTTTGTGGTGGTTCAGTTTCTTTAACCATGTGTCTGCAGAGAGATTACACAGGAAAGATGGGTTTCAATGAGTTTAAAGAACTGTTTGCAGTGCTAAATGGCTGGAAGCAGAACTTCATAATGGTGGACAGGGACTGCAGTGGAACTGTGGAACCTCACGAGATGTCCCAGTGTATTGCAAACATGGGTGAGTGTGCAGACCGTTCCTAGAAGTGTCAATCAAGAGTATTTCTGCTGTTTGTGAGTCAAAAAATGGCTGTTGCTCAGAGGGAAATATTTTTAAAAAGAAGGAATAAGTCACCAATTAACTATAAGATAACATGATCCAATTAGAGGATACTGTTAATATGGTTCTGTAATGGAAAAACAACATCCCCTAGGCTAAACAATCGCACTAAAAAGACATGGCTAAATGTACCATGATGTGAGGTACTAACGTTTCGTGTTTGTTTTGACTGCACAGGGTATAGAATCAGCCCTCAGGCACTGGACTCTATCATCAAACGCTACAGCAAGTCAGGCAAGATCTACTTCGATGACTATGTGGCATGTTGTGTGAAGCTAAGAGCGCTAACAGGTGTGTACTTCAGACATTTATAAAAGGTGGTAATGCAGATCCATGCAGAATTGATAATTGAAATTATACTGAATGCATGAATAATAATAAAAAACAACTAATGAATAATGTGTTGAGCAAACCTTTTTTTTCTGTAGACAACTTCAGGAGGAGAGACACAATGCACCAGGGAATGGTGAACTTTCAGTATGATGATGTAAGTGATAATAAAACTCATTTTTCACATTTGCCTGGTTTTTTGCTGAAACTGGTTTTTGAAAGATGGTTTACATTGATTATTTTATGTTGTGGGAAAAGGATAGATTACTTCATTCTAACCAAGTAGGAATCTGTTGTAACACATTGTAATGATTTCCTCTTGCAGTTCATCTTGTGTACCATGTCTCTCTGAAGGAGTTTAATGACGAGCATGCACTCCAAGAAGAGCACTGAATGACTGAAAATCCAGAAAGAAATATATACAGCTCTGGAAAAAATTGAGATCACTGCAAAATGATCAGTTTTTCTGGATTTACTATTTATAGGTATGTGTTTGAGTAAAATGAACATTTTTGTTTTAAAGTACTGACAACATTTCTCCCAAATTCCAAATAAAAATATTGTCATTTAGAGCATTTATTTGCAGAAAATGACAACTGGTCAAAATAACAAAAAAAGATGCCGTGTTTTCAGACCTCGAATAATGCAAAGAAAACAAGTTCATATTCATTTTTAAACACAATACTAATGTTTTAACTTAGGAAGAGTTCAGAAATCAGTATTTGGTGGAATAACCCTGATTATCAATCACAGCTTTCATGCGTGTTGGCATGCTCTCTGCCAGTCTTTCACATTGCGGTTGGGTGACTTTATGCTCCTGGTGCAAAAATTCAAGCAGCTCGTCTTTGTTTGATGGCTTGTGGCCATCCATCTTCCTCTTGATCATATTCCAGAGGTTTTCAATGGGGTTCAGGTGTGGAGTTTGGGCTGGCCATGACAGGGTCTTGATCCGGTGCTCCTCCATCCACACCTTGATTGACCTGGCTGTGTGGCATGGAGCATTGTCCTGCTGGGAAAACCAATCCTCAGAGTTGGGGAACATTGTCAGAGCAGAAGGAAGCGAGTTTTCTTCCAGGATAACCTTGTACATGGCTTGATTCATGTGTGATTCACAAAGACGAATCTGCCCGATTCCAGCCTTGCTGAAGCACCTCCAGATCATCACCGATCCTCCACCAGGTCATCTAATGGTTAGACGGAGACCTGGAGAGGCCTTCAAGCCACAGTGTCTTGCACCGTCTGTGAAATTTGGTGGAGGATCGGTGATGATCCGAGGGTGCTTCAGTATTATTCGAGGTCTGAAAACACGGCATCTTTGTTGTTATTTTGACCAGTTGTCATTTTCTGCAAATAAATGCTCTAAATGACAATATTTTTATTTGGAATTTGGGAGAAATGTTGTCAGTACTTTATAGAATAAAACAAAAATGTTCATTTTACTCAAACACATACCTATAAATAGTAAATCCAGATAAACTGATCATTTTGCAGTGACCTCTTAATTTTTTTCCAGAGCTAATATATAAGGGAAAATGGGCATTTCAAATCCAATTGCTAATGCATATTATTTGCCTGCAAGATGTGTAATATGTTAACATAGGAGCAAACTATATATTGCAAAAAATAGATAATGACATTTGTGCCAAAGCATGGTTGTTTTTTAATTCTTTTTCATATGCATTGTGTAACATTTTAACTAAATATAACCACACTCCACATATATTTTGCCAATAAATGTATCTTGGAAAAAGTTGTTGTATTTTGGCTTTATTTTGAGGTAAGGATTTTTGCTTCCCTGGTTCACATATTGTAGGTAGGCATGATTTGACTCATCAAAGAAAGTTGCAATATTCATCGATCAATATTAGTGTGATTTTAGCGTTTATCATGGCATCTACAGGGATGTAAGTATTAGAGCAATAAATGAGGAGAGGCTGTGCTTTAAAGATTTTACCTGATGTGGTCTAAAGGACACTCATTTACAAAAAAGGGTCCTTGTAACAGGATTTGTACAGACTTACCAGTTCAAGAGAATCGCCTTTTTGAAAGTTTTGGGTTGTCCAGTTTTTCAGTTGTGACATTGTACTGTATATTGTACTACATTTAATTGCATGTGTTTATTCTTGTTACAAATTATACAAACAATTTTTTCCAATTTTTCAATATTGTATTTCTTACTAAAGCCACAAGAAATAAAATGTAATTTTTTTCTTTCTTTAAAATTTTGCATGGACCACCTAGCACCCCTTGGCGAGCCCCTAGGGGTGCCTGGTTCCAGTTTGTATGAATATTCTTGTGAATAAAGAAAAAAAGACACATATACACAGTGATGCTGCTGCATCACTTCACAAACAAGTTTTATTAGTCATCACAAGATACAAAATAAATATATTTTTTAGATTTCAATAACATGTTTTTAATTTTTTTTACTTTTTTTATTTGATTTGCTAGAGGAATAGAATAATTAAGTTGACCACAATAATCATAAAGTAGAGAAAGAGCGATTTTGACCAAGGAGAAAAGGAAGAGGAAGAGAGGGAATTCAAGCTCATCGTCTGTCTTCCCAATATTCTCCATGAAACACATCAACATGCGAAATTTTGTATGTTTAAGGGGTTTAAACATTATGAAATGTTTTAAAGAGAGCTGGCAGAACTGCACTCTTATTGGTAGCCAAAAGCATTTTTGAATTAGTCCAAATATTTCATAAATCTTCATGCAAGTTGCACAGGATGTGTAGAACTTTCTGAACGGTGGCCATCATAATTCAGTGGAAATCTGTGAAGGTTCACATTCCATTCAGGCCAACACATGTTGAACCTGAGATCTAACTGCATCAAAGCTCATCTTTATGACCATGTTTTCCCTCTCTTCCACCACCACCACCACCACCACAGTAGACAAGCGTGTTTTGAAGAAATCACACATTACACTGGCACACGTGCATAACAGGACTCAGAAATCATCACCATGGTGATATGAGGGAAACTGAGGGCAGTGCCGAGAGAGCAAACACAGAGAAACACTTTCCTTCTGCTAATTTAATGTTTTTGTCACCAAGGAAGAATCATATCCTGAAGAATCTCATCACAGGTTCAAGTGGTACATGTGTGTTGTAATTTAAAGGAGATTCAATGTTAAGAGTGTCAAATACTGTAGGGAGGCATGGTTAGGCAGCACTGGTTGGGATATGTGGTTTTGAGGGCTTATGTTCTAGACAAGTGCAGGAAGGAAACAATACTAACCTCAGTGGCCACACAATGCATGTACCTGTATGCACACATGCATGTTGATGCTAACTAATCTGTGAGTGTGTACGGATGCATGTTTCTGATCAGTTAGGCAGTCATGGGCATTCGTCTCACTGGGGCAGAGCTTTGAGAATGGCATTAACCTCTTCAGCCACAGCAGTCAGTGCAAATTCAAACTGATCCTGATGAGGGAGACAAGCATCGGTCAGCATTTCTATTTAACAATCCACCATTTCATCCATCCAACTCTTCTTTAATAACACCATCAGCACCAATGAAAATCATATAGAGCAGTTACTGCAACTGAGAGGAATATGAGATTGTGGTGTTTCATGAGTACAATCATACTTTCATCTCTAAAATGGGGCTCTGTGGTATTACGAAGCACAACTCTTCTGTTCGGTCTTTCGTTACCTTGGTGCGCACCATTCCAGGCCTCTGGTCTCGGACATGTTCCAGGGTTGCAGCGATATCAATCTCCTTAACTCCTGCGATGAAAACAAAAACTTTGTTATACATTTTTAATATGCTGTACTTCCTAAAATATGTGATTTCTGCATTATACAAGTGCCGACCTTTGGCCATGCGGTTCAGAACCATGTCAATCAGGATATATGTGCCAGTGCGTCCTGTACCATCACTGCACAAACAGAAAGGTGACATAGTAAGCGATGCTCTCTTAACTTAAAATCAATACAGCACTTCATATCCAAATAGAACGCATCATATTTCGAGTAAAACACACCTTCTGAAACATCTGGCAAGGTTGAAGTGTGTAATTTTTCAGTGTTAAAATACGCCCACTGGCGCGCACATAATTTTGTTATAAAAATACAGATTTTCTAACCATACGAGCAGTTCAAGCTTGAAGTACATCGGTTTTTATGAGCAGCGCAGCCACTGAATGAGAACCACTCAGGAGGAAGCACAACAGAAAACAGGAATCTTGAGACGCAATTTTTAAAGTTATCATCACTTGACACAGCGTTCAAAAAATGCGGCATTTATGATGCTGAATTCCAGTGAGACGTTCCGAATGCATCTGTCTGATGCACTATGATGCACTATGAATGTACATAGAGCGACAAAAATGTTAAAAATAGCACAACTGGAACGCAAGAACACGTCCTGTGAGAACTGGACACATTGACGAACTCAATGCAAAACAGATTGCTGTAGGCTTATTTAATGGTATGAGAATCAAACAAACAGTATATTGAGTTCTGAAGCCACTATTTGTATGGTCTAATCAATGATTTATTCATCTGCCTCAATAATGCAATTTATTTCAAACTGAATTTCAATCCGTATTACATGTTTTTTATAGGCCCTACTCATTATATTTATAAATATTTAAATTATTATGCATTATTTAAATGAATGATCTTTATTCAGCACATAATGATGTATGCAATTAATTGTGATTAATTCGATTAATTACTCGGCATGTCATTTAATTAATTTGGTTAAAAATTTTAATCGATTGACAGCCCTAGTTAAAATATTTCTCTTATCCCAGCTAATATACAGAGAGGGTCTACCTTGCTTTTCTGCATGCCGTTTAGTCTTACGCACGGTCATGCGGTCTAGCCTTTCAAGTATACACTTTTGGCCGCGGGCCGGTATGGATTAGTGCGATGCAAGCGCTAGTGCTTTGCGATTCTTCTTAGTATGGTCAACGCCTTGCGCATGCGCAGATGATGCACGGAGATGTGGACTGTTTGCATCTAGAAACACTAAGTGCTAATGACGAAATTACATGTCGTGTTATATAAATATATTTTACCATTATTGTGAGGTGAAAATGAGGATCCACTCGGCCAGTGCCGCTCGGGCGTGTTTAGAAATTTCCAACGTAAAAAAAATCTGGTTTGGATTATTTATGAAATCTGGGGCAAATAATGGACAAAGTTGTGTTGTCACCACAAAATGTATTTATTTATTTTATTAATTTTCTATATTTAGCCTATGTTCTACATCTAGACGATCAGGTGTGTGTCGCTAAAAACGCAAGCAGTTTGGCAAAGTTATACACACAACTATCTAATTGCAGTCAGGTAGGATGTATTAGCTGGCTAGCTGCTCTGTAGCCCTGCTGTCATGTAAACCAATAATGAGGCTAGGTAGCTGCTAGCTATCGAGCTAACATGACATTGTTGTGTACCGAATAAGACAGCACTGACAATGCAATACAGCTATCAGTTGAACACAACAGCAGCTTTTACATCAACATCATTGCTGTTTATTTATGTATTATTTAGTTGCTTTTTAACGCTGTTACATCTTCAAATTTCTTGGCACAGGCAAGGAAGTCTTTCAGTGGATGTAATGACTTTTAGGCTACAGCAATTACGTAATGTACGGGTTATGTAGGTCACACGCGTTGGGCTAAAACCAGGAAGAAGAACATTGTCGGAAACTTAAAAGTGAATGACCATGAGGAGAGTCAAACGTCCGCTGAACACGATGAAATTGTGGCGAGAAGAGGTCACACACCTTATGTAGGATTAAATCAGAAACTGATTATACTTCTTGAACTTCAAATTAAAAGGTAGCTTACCCTGTGGAGTTTACTTGTTAACTGACAAGTTACAGGTGCATCTCAATAAATTAGAATGTCGTGGAAAAGTTCATTTATTTCAGTAATTCAACTCAAATTGTGAAACTCGTGTATTAAATAAATTCAATGCATACAGACTGAAGTAGTTTAAGTCTTTGGTTCTTTTAATTGTGATGATTTTGTCTCACATTTAACAAAAACCCACCAATTCACTATCTTAAAAAATTAGAATATGGTGACATGCCAATCAGCTAATCAACTCAAAACACCTGCAAAGGTTTCCTGATCCTTCAAAATGGTCTCTCAGTTTGGTTCACTAGGCTACACAATCATGGGGAAGACTGCTGATCTGACAGTTGTCCAGAAGACAATCATTGACACCCTTCACAAGGAGGGTAAGCCACAAACATTCATTGCCAAAGAGGCTGGCTGTTCACAGAGTGCTGTATCCAAGCATGTTAACAGAAAGTTGAGTGGAAGGAAAAAGTGTGGAAGAAAAAGATGCACAACCAACCGAGAGAACCGCAGCCTTATGAGAATTGTCAAGCAAAATCGATTCAAGAATTTGGGTGAACTTCACAAGGAATGGACTGAGGCTGGGGTCAAGGCATCAAGAGCCACCACACACAGACGTGTCAAGGAATTTGGCTACAGTTGTCGTATTCCTCTTGTTAAGCCACTCCTGAACCACAGACAACGTCAGAGGCGTCTTACCTGGGCTAAGGAGAAGAAGAACTGGACTGTTGCCCAGTGGTCCAAAGTCCTCTTTTCAGATGAGAGCAAGTTTTGTATTTCATTTGGAAACCAAGGTCCTAGAGTCTGGAAGAAGGGTGGAGAAGCTCATAGCCCAAGTTGCTTGAAGTCCAGTGTTAAGTTTCCACAGTCTGTGATGATTTGGGGTGCAATGCCATCTGCTGGTGTTGGTCCATTGTGTTTTTTGAAAACCAAAGTCACTGCACCCGTTTACCAAGAAATTTTGGAGCACTTCATGCTTCCTTCTGCTGACCAGCTTTTTAAAGATGCTGATTTCATTTTCCAGCAGGATTTGGCACCTGCCCACACTGCCAAAAGCACCAAAAGTTGGTTAAATGACCATGGTGTTGGTGTGCTTGACTGGCCAGCAAACTCGCCAGACCTGAACCCCATAGAGAATCTATGGGGTATTGTCAAGAGGAAAATGAGAAACAAGAGACCAAAAAATGCAGATGAGCTGAAGGCCACTGTCAAAGAAACCTGGGCTTCCATACCACCTCAGCAGTGCCACAAACTGATCACCTCCATGCCACGCCGAATTGAGGCAGTAATTAAAGCAAAAGGAGCCCCTACCAAGTATTGAGTACATATACAGTAAATGAACATACTTTCCAGAAGGCCAACAATTCACTAAAAATGTTTTTTTATTGGTCTTATGATGTATTCTAATTTTTTGAGATAGTGAATTGGTGGGTTTTTGTTAAATGTGAGCCAAAATCATCACAATTAAAAGAACCAAAGACTTAAACTACTTCAGTCTGTGTGCACTGAATTTATTTAATACACGAGTTTCACAATTTGAGTTGAATTACTGAAATAAATGAACTTTTCCACGACATTCTAATTTATTGAGATGCACCTATATGTTTATATTAATTCTTGAGGTCTAACAAGGAAATGCAAACATGTGGAATGCATTTCCTTCCCCGTTATTGGTATGAAATATATCGTGATAAATATCAATATCGAACAATATAAAAAATATATTGTGATAATATTTTTGGCCATATCGCCCAGCCCTTTTACAAACTCCACATCTACCTTTCAGGAAAATAATTTTCATTCACCCTAAATGTAACGATGAGTTGTAAAGTGTATTTTTATATACCTGCAGTGCACAATGATGGGGCAGGAGCGTCCACGGTAGCACTTGTTGACTTTCCTAAGGAGCAGAGAAAGAGATCAGAAAGAAATTTCGTGGCTAATGCAGAATAGAAACCCAGAGAGATGAGAGGAAAACATCAGGACGACTTCATAGTAGAGACTCAGAAAGATCAAACAGAGGAGAGTTATACCAAAGACACCTCTCACAGTCAACAGAGAAACAAGCAACATCAACACACTAACCAAAAGGTGTTTCATCATATCTCTGGGAAGAAACTGAGCTGTGATATAAGTGAAATGAGTGTAGAAGGCAAAAAGACATAGAAACATTAGAGATGAAAAGAAATATAGAATCAGACAGAGAGAATGGGGGAGAGCGTTAGGCGATGGAGCGTTTCATCAGCGTTGCTGCAGCCACACCTGTCTGTGCTCATTTTTGTGACTATGCAACTGGAACCAGACTACTAGCTGCAAACCACAAAAATGACACAGACAGCTGTGCAATACCTCGCTACCGCGCTCCATCGCTCATAAAGAGAAAAACATAGAGTGGTTGAGAGGTTAGGAGACAGAAAATAACTTGAGAGGCAAAGAGTCAGATCAAATGAAGAGAGAGTAAGAATGAATCCATATCACGTAATGGAAGACAGGTGAAAGAATGGAGAAAGTGACATGAAACTGATGTAAACTCACATACAGATGTGTGTAAATGTATGTGTGTGACCATGTGCAGTACCTGCGGAAGTCCAGCAGAGGGCGTGTGGAGGTGGGTATTCCCTGTGCAGGCCAGCTCAGGAAGTGGAACTGAGTGAGGGTTCGAGTTTCCTGAGTTTGGACGTTCTTTAGATAGAAACTACGCACCAGGAAGTCATTACACCAGATATGCTCAGACACCAGGTTCACCTGAGAGTGATAACTTACAGTTAACATTACTGTTAACATCACATTTATGCTCCATAGGCCCTACTACAGCAGACAATGCATCAAAGTAGAAAGACCATACACTGATGAGCCAAAACATTAGCAACAGCAACTCAGAGGTGAAGTGAATAACGTTGATCATCTCCTAACAAGGGCAGGACGGCCAGGAGTAAAGACCTGAGCGACTGGATCAGAGCATCTCTGAAACAGCAAGGCTTGTGGGGTACTTCTGGTCAGCAGTGGTGAGTACCTCCCGACAGTGGTCTGAGGAGGAACAAACCACAACCCAGCGACAGGGTGTTGGGTGCTCAAGGCTCATCGATTTATGAGGGCAACGAAGGCCATCCCGTCTGGTCCGAATTGACAGAAGGTCAACTTTGGCACAAGTCACAGAAAATGTTAATGATGGTTACGGGAGGAATGTGTTTCAAAACACAGTGCATCGCACCCTGCTGCGTATGGGGCTGCATAGCCGCAGACCGGTCAGAGTACCCATGATGACCCTTCAACCGCCGAAAGCGCCTACTATGAGCACGTGAGTGTCGGAACTGGACCTTGGAGCAGTGCAAGAATGTCGCATAGTCCAATGAGTCCTGTTTTCTTTTACATCACATAGATGGCAATGTACATGTGCGCCGTTTACCTGGGGAAATGATGGCCCCAGGATGCACTCTGGGAAGACGTCAACCCGGTGGAGGGAGTGTGATTCTCTGGGCAATGTTCTGCTGGGAAACCCTGGGTCCGGCCATTCATGTGGACGTCAATTTGACATGTGTCACCTACCTTAACATCATTGCAGACCAGGTACACCCCTTCATGGCAATGGTATTCCCTGATGGCAGTGTTCTCTTTCAGCAGGATAATGCCCCTGCCACATTGTACACATTGTTCAGGAATGGTTTGAGGAACATGATGAAGAGTTCAAGGTGTTGCCCTGGCCTCAAAAATTCCCCAGATCTCACACCGATTGAGCATCTGTAGGATGTGCTGGACCAACAAGTCAGATCCATGGTGGCCTCACCTCACAACTTACAGGACTTGAAGGATCTGCTGCTAATGTCTTGGTGCCAGATCCCACAGGACACATTCAGGGGTCTTGTAGAGTCCATGTCTCAGCGGGTCAGTGCTGTTTTGGCAGCACGCGGAGGACCAACAGCATATTAGGCCGGAGGTCATAATGTTTTGGCTCATCAGTGTAAATGGGGACATCTCTTAAGCCCCATTCACACCACTGGCAGCATCGTGTGACAAAGCAACATGATCCCATTCATTTTCAATGAGAGCAGAGCGATTTCCAGCTACACGAGCTGTAGTGACTGTTGATGACAGAGTTGAGAAAATTTGAACTTTATGCAAATTACAAGCGACATAGGCGAGCGACTACCAATGAGAGTGAAGACAGTGGAGCTCACGTCACCTGTATAGATGCAGTGGTTGTGAAATACTGGAGTCGAGTGCAGGCAAGATGGAGAAGTTAGAAGTGTCTGTGAGTGATTTCACTGTTTTATATTATTTGTCTGTAACCACATACACATACATTTTATATACAGCCTAATAAAAATTATGCATGGAAAACAGTGTCGGCATTCCGAGTGAGTTTGATTCATACATTGATAAATCGTTCATCTTGTTCATTATATAAAACACTCTCTTGTGCAAAATGTTCATTTTTAGAAGCAACAGAACTGATTCCTTGTCAAATTAGAATGACATCTTATTTTTACCGGTAGTATAATCTGTAATCAGAATATCCAAAGCTACTATGGCCAGACGTGCAGTCCACCAGTAACATTAAAAGACAGCAGTAGGAAGGCCCACCAGCGACACAGAACGCAGAGTCTAGCTACACCAAGCTACAATGTCGTTTGCGGTGTGAATGGAGCTTTAAGGTTCACATTTCACACAACATTTTCACACAAACCTCATAGATGTGGTAGAGAGAAGAGCCCTCATCGGGCCAGTAGCGATCACACTGCTTTTCTCCATCCTCAACCAGAGCCGTCATCATCACTATGACCGTACAGCCACTCTCCCAAACCATCTGCACAACAAACACAGGTTACGAAACATGCCATTTGTGCAGTAGTACTTACGCATATACAAATTTGTAAGAGACTTGACAAATTTCTACCATACCAGCACTACTCCATATGTGAATCATATAAAATGCACTGACTGTTTGCTAAATTCACAGCACAAATGGCAAGTGACTTATTTCTTTATAGTGAATGAGCTCAGCACTCTCATTAACACACATAGAGACTGACCTGCCAGAAATCAGAGATGGTGTGCGAAAGAGGTCCTTGGGTGGCGATATACACTGGCATCCGAGGGTCATGCTCGATCTAAAGGGTTAATAGGAGACAAAAGGTCAGGGGTCAGCCCTGCTTTAGCCCTTATTAACCCTGGATCTGCCCAGCACCACAACAAAAGTCCATTAATGCGATCCGAGTTCATGAAGACTTAATTGATGATCCCCCGCTCTCGACTACAACAGAGTAGCGGGGGATTCCAGATCCACACATCCTGAATGAGATCAATACAATGTAACCATGGCAATGCTGAGGTGGGGATTCCGGAACCAGTGGCAGCCTTGCACATCTAGGAATAAATGGATTATCACCTTGGTAACTGAGAGGGATGCAAGCAGAGGAGGTATTTCTTGCTTTAGAGGGAGGGAAAGGTGCAATAATGTAAGCATTTCAAACTGTCATGTTTCATATTCTAAAAAAGTTATTCACATGTCTAGGACAGGCATGCTGACCATCTTCAGGTGCAGATAGTGTTTCAGACTTACGATGGTACTGGCATTGATGTAGTCTGTCCTGGAGGGGTTAATCTCAGCCTTCAGCTTCACTCGGGAATGATCGTCTGCATAAAACAACGAACGAGTTACTCATCTAATCCTTAAAAAAAGTGGATAGATCGATCAGCTTGAGTGACAAAGAGGCTAACACATAGTATGGGTGTTAAGAAAAAGATCAGAAAGAAAAACATAGCTACAGTGCTTTGAAAAAGTATTTGCACCCTTCCTGATTTCTTCTATTTTTGTGTATTTTTTATACTAAATTGTTTTAGATCTTCAAACGAGATATATCATAAAACAAAGGCAACCCGAGTAAACATGAAATACAGTTTTCAAATACATATTTATTTTATTGAAGCAAAAAATGTATCCAACACCTATATCACCTATGTGAAAAACTAACTGCCCCTTAAACCTAATATATGTTTGTATATACACTGCTTTAGTTCAGCCACACTGGAGGGTTTTCGAGCATGAACTACCCGTTTAAGGTCCTGCCACAGCATCTCAATCGGGTTTAAGTCAGGACTTTGACTAGGCCACTCCAAAACTTTAATTTAGCTTCTTTTGAGCCATTCAGAGGTGGACTTACTCCTATGCTTTGGATCATTGTCTTGCTGCATAATCCAGTTGCACTTGAGCTTCAACTCACGGACTGACGACCGGACGTTCTCCTTTAGGATTTTCTGGTAGAGAGCAGAATTCATGTTTCCCTCAATTATTGCAAGTCACCCTGGCCCTGAAGCAGTAAAGCATCCCCACACCATCACACTACCACCATCATGCTTGACCGTAGGTATGATGTTCTTTTTGTGGAATTCTGTGTTTGATTTACACCAGATGTAACGGGACCCCTCTCTTCCAATGCAATTCCACTTTCGACTCATCAGTCCACAGAACATTCTCCCGAAAGCTTTGAGGATCATCAAGGTGTGTTTTGGCAAAATTCAGATGATCATTAATGTTCTTCTGGGTTAGCAGTGGGTTTCGCCTCACCACTCTTCCATGGATGGCATTTTTTCTCAGTGTCTTTCTGATAGTGGAGTCATGAACAGTGACCTTTATTGATGAGAGAGAGGCCTGCAGTTCCTTGGATGTTGTCCTTGGCTTTTTTATGACTTCCTGGATGAGTCGTCGCTGTGCTCTTGGAAAAATTTTGGAAGGTCGGCCACTTCTGGGAAGGTTCACTACTGTGCCAAGTTTCCTCCATTTGGAGATAACGGCTCTCACTGTGGTTCTTTGGAATCCCAGAGCTTTTGAAATAGCTTTGTAACCCTTCCCAGACTGATGTATTTCAAACACCTTTTTCCTAATCATTTCTGGAATTTCTTTCGACCTTGGCATAGTGTGCTACAGGGTGAGATCTTTTAGCCAACTTCATGCTGCTGAAAAAGTTCTATTTAGGTGTTGATGTTATTGAACAGGGCTGGCAGTAATCAGGTCTGTGTGTGTCTAGTCCAGCTGAACCCCATTATGAATGCAGTTTCATAGATTTGGGGATTTAGTAACTAAGGGGGCAAATACTTTTCACACATGCCAAGTTGGTACTGAATAACGTTTTTGCTTCAATAAATAACATTATTTAAAAACTGTATTTTGAGTTTACTCAGATTGTCTTTGTTTTATGTTAGATTTTGTTTTAATTTTTGAAACAATTTTGTATGAGATATACACAAAAACAGAAGAAATCAGGTACTTTTTCACAGCACTGTAGTTGAGGAAAGTAATTTCTTAAGACACACTTTCAGAGAAAATAAAGGAGTTTCAAGACAGCCAGGGGGATGGGGGTTGGGGAGCAATGGGGAATTACTCACAGGGCACGGCATCAGGGCAGCGGTTCTTCTTGACATTACTTTCACTTTGGGCTACCGAGATGGTGCTGGGTTCTGCCTGGTAGGAACACAGAGCCTCCCACTCTTTCAGCAAACGGTCTTTATTCTTCAGATGATCCTCCATATATGCCTAAGAAGTGAGAGAGAGAGAGAGAGAGAGAGAGAGAGAGAGAGAGAGAGAGAGAGAGAGAGAGAGAGAGAGAGAGACTGGTCACCCGTATAGAGACTACTGTTGTGTTTCTCAGAAACGCTGCTTTTTCATGTGATACGACATGGTATATTTAGAGAATGCTAAAAACTGTTACAATCAAAGAAAAAGGAAACAAAACATTCTTTGTATTATCATGGGATACATGTTAGGGAAAATGGTTGGAAAATTATTTTTCACAGCATAAACCAAAGGGAAGTTAGTTACTGGTATTAATGGCAAATTAATTACATTTATTGTGTGTAAATAGTGGTGGGAGTGTGTGTCAACCAGTATCATGTGTCCCGTAGAGATATCCATGTTAGACTGCGCTGGCTCCTCACACCAGGATGGGGTGCTGCTGTGCGAACTAGGGCTTGGCTGAGGAGCGTCACTGAATTGAGACGACACACTGCTGACTCGTGATGTATCCGTTTCTCCACCACCTCCTCCTCCAGGACCGGCACCACCTGCAGCTCCAACCCCACTGTCCTGCCTGCCCATAGAGGACTTAGCAGCCATGTGCTGCCGACAAAGATCCTGAAGAAATTGACACTCAAAATAAGACTAAATGTATTGTTCTGGTTGACAAGTTGCTGTCTTTACCAGTCTGATAAGTAAAACCTGTTATACATGTTGCAGTGGATATGCTGAAGAATGCCTAGGGATGCCCATACTAGCAGTAGATAATAACATCACGCCCAAAGTCACCAAAATCAGTAGGAAGAAAAAATAGCTCAAAGTCTTTACTGTTTAATGTTTGTGTTGCAGAGATATGATGCAGCGCACATTCCGATCACTTCCTCCTACCTGGTACTCATAATGTGTGACATTTCCAGCTTCAGGTCCCAGCCCCAGTTTCTTTGAGGCCAACTGACGGGCATGGGTGCGCAGACAGGCGATGGTCAATGCTCCCACCAAGAGTCCACCCACACAAGCCACACCCACGAATGTGAGGACCACCCATTGGCTGCTGTCATGTACACGTGTTGCCACTGGCAATGCTTGGCCGTCGTTCTTCTGCAATGACGGAGGGTAGAAAGAAAGAGATAAATGAAACAAACAAAAATCATTGTAAGGTCACAAGGGCTTTTAAATACCTCCCATATATCACGTGTTTAAAGGAACCTCAGTTTTTTCTGTAAGAATCAGACTGCCAAGAGGAACCCTTCCCCCTCTTTACTCTCCTACAGACGCAAAGCTTTTTTTATTCCCGAGAGGAGCCACGCACTGTGCATTGCTCTTTAATGTTTTGAAATTGAAGTCAAAGAGAGGAGAGAGTGAGGTAAAGGCTTGCACATACACACTCAAACAGGACAGAATAATGAGTGTTTAAAGGTGGACTGGACGTCCCACCCTGCTGTCTGGGACTGTGATCTCAGTGGGGGTCACTGGTTGCCATGGCAACATCCAACGCTTGATGTAAGCACCATGATTACAGAAAATGTAATGATCTAATCAGTGAGAGAGAAAGAAAAATAGAGCAGCTATCTATTCTGTTCTATATTCTATAAAACACCTCAGTTTGACCTACTGAGAATAGAACCCACTATATTCCCCACTGACAGTCCTGTTTCTCTGCTGGAATGATGCAGACCACACAGGAGCCAGGGCATTACATCATCACTCCTGTGCACACCGAACTGACCTTGTCGCCACAGCAACCATCTTTACCTGACATCACTGTCTGTGCGGAGATTCTGAGTGCAAATCATTCCGATTGGTTCTTTTTCAATACGTGTTTTTTATTTCAACAAATCACAGAGCAGTTCAAACAAAGGGCGTAGCCAGGAAATTACTTTTGGGTGGGCCTCAACAAAAATGGATCACCCAAATTTTTTTTTTTAACCAAATGATCCTTAACAACAGAGAAGTGGCTCATTCTAACAGTTCTTTCACACTTTCAGAAATCAGAATTTATGCATTTTTTAAACTATTTTATAAATATATATTTGAAGTCAAAGAATAATCTCTAATATTCTGGTTGGGCCTGGGTCTAATTTGGGTGGCCCAAGCCTGCCCCGGCCCACCCTTGGCTACACCACTGCTTCAAACACAACAGCAGGTTCTTAGATTTAAATACAAGCAGTCTGGCACGCCTCTAATGTGGCCAAATCCAATCATCTCATTCATTACAATTCTGATCATGAGCCTGAAGTCACTGACTTCAAAGAGTGAGTAAAATGAATGTTAAATGCTATAAAACAAAAAAGTTAGTATCAGTGTAATAATAAAAAAAAAAATAAAGCACACACACATTTGATAATTAACGTCTTTCCAAGCTAAGTTTCTTTTTCCCATCAGCGATGGTCTGTATGATATTTCTATAAACAAAAACATTACCAGAAGAGGCAACCCAATTATCTGAAATGGCACTGTAAGGTGTGGATCATTCAGTTCATAAAGAGCATTTTTTTTATTTTTGCAGATTAACTGCCCTAAAAGGCTACATTAAAATATAAATATAGGCTATTACCTGAATAGGTAGTAGATATTATATTAAAAACAGAATAATTTAATTTATAGGTTTAAATATAATGTTAGTTTTTGTTTTAGTTAGTTAAGTTTATGAATTATGAGCAGAAATCTACACGAGCAATAACCGTACCGCTTTCCCAAGTTCTGTTAAACAACTGTTACGAACTATGGTTGGAACAGTTGTTAACTTGAGGCTCGTGGGAAACGCAGTTAGGTGGGAACTCAGCGACAAAACGTGCACCCTGATCTTTTGCGGGAATGTCATGTTCTGAGTGGAAAAGCGTTTGGGATGCCAATCAGTTTGACACATATGATGTTTTGTCATAGCAACAAAGCAAATGAGATGGGGGGGTGTCAGGGGTCTTGTGAGATATTCCTTCAAGCATAGATCAAGGGCGTAGATTTGGCTTGAACATTGGGGGGGTTACAGTGTGAAGAATTTACATGTTTCCATTGGTTGTACTTGCTTGTTTTGAGTATTGGGGGGTTACCTCCCCACCATCCCCCCTGGAATCTACACCCCTGGCATAGATAGAGACATAAATGAATGGGAAAGGACTAAACAATGGACACAATAGTTAAGACGTAATGGTAATGTTAACTGCACATCCTTACCTCCCCAACACCTGCCTGTAGCACCTTCAGACCAGTCTCTGACTCTAGAAAGTTCTTTTGAGCCACTGCATGTAAAAGTTAAATAAAATAAAAAACAGACAGCCATTCTGATATTTTCTAGTATAAGTTTTTAGAATGTGTAAGATTAGACATGCAAGACATGTGGCAGTATAGGTTCTAGACCATAATAAAGCAATAAGCCTCGTGAGATGATTCGTTACAGTCAGTAGCGTAGCCAAGGTTGGGCCGGGGTGTGCCTGTGCCCCACCCAAATTAGACCCTGGCCAACCTAGAATATTAGAGATTATTCTTTGACTTCAAATGAGGCTGTGAGGGATAGATGCACAGTCTCTTCAATGGGTTGTCCAGTTGTTTAAAGTGTTCTTGGATCGTTCTGTTGCTGAAACACTGAAAAAATATCTTTCCAAGAAATTTCAGTAGACAAAAACTCGTTGTGGAAAATTAGATGTGATCTAGGAACTTTTTGAAAGCTTTATACAGTGCATGCCATTGAAGAGAATACGTCTATCCCTCACAGCCTCATTTTCATTCCCATCAAATATCAGAGATGACGCTGCTGTGAATAAGGTCTATAAGACAGTTTAAAAACTGCATAAATTCTGATTTCTGAAAGTGTGAAAGAACTGTTTGAATGTGCCTTCTCTGTTGTAAAGGACAATTTGGAAAATTTGTGTGAAACTTGGCCCATCCATTCTTATTTTGGCCCACCCAAAGGTAATTTCCTGGCTACGCCCACAGTTACAGTGATTTCATTTTACCATGGTTATGGGGAATAGGCTTGACGGAAAGCCTAAAACGTGGTAAAATCACTGCGACACAAATACCTCAGTTAGCTATTGCTTTATAAAATGGCGACAACAGCAAAATGGTAAAAGACACAGATGTTCAATAAATGATTGCAGTCATTACATCAACAATAGCCTATACAGATTTGGTGCATTAATATAGAATTCAACTTCTGTATGGTCAAAGAGTGTGGCTTTGAACGTGATTCATCCAATCACAAGTCAAAACTAAAACTCAAAACTCTCCATTTTATAAATTAATAAATATGCATTTATATATAAATAAATAAAAATGTTAAGTCAAGAAAATATCCCAGTCCTAATTTACTGTAAAACCAAAAGAAACAAATAAGAAATTATATTAAGCTTATAGAAAATAAGGCCTATTTTTCGGGCCATCAAGATTTTTTGCATTGTAACATTATTTTCATTATTATTATTTTTTTAATTCTAGAGTATTACTTCCATGGTACAGCCTTTAATTTCATCATTGAAAACAATGGGAACAGTAAAAGTAAAACGTCTGGAAGTGTCACGGTAATGAGTATTATGGGGCTAAATGTGCTTAAGTGTCTTGAAAATAATGACACAATAATGGCCCTTAAAAATCTGAATGTCCCTAAATACAGGCTTCATTTTCTTTGTGCAAATATAATTTCATTTACATTTGTTTTTTTGTTTTGGACATTTTCTTGACAGGTTTCATGAAAATCATCCTTTTATATTATGTTGCATGGCTTTTTGGCCATCCTTGTGTGTCCCAGAAACACTCTTATTAACAAAGAAATATTCTTTACCGGTCTTTTCGGACACCTCATTCGCTGTTAAATTCTGGCTGTTCGGGAGGACAAGGAAAGTGACTGCAGGACCAACCACACTGTAAAGTAGAGATCTGAATTACACGAAAGCATCCCACACACAGATGTGTGTTAGATATAGGGATCTGAGAGATGAGGCTAGGCGTTAGTGGACAAGTAGTGGGGTAGCTTCACTTCTGAGTTAAATTAATTCCATTCACTTCTCCTTTTATTCTTTCCCTCTTAGCCATGCTCCTCTGTCCTCTAGGGACAATGGATCAAGGTTCCAGCTCACCACAGTTTAATTTAGTCAATGGGTTAGTGGGATTACCATTTGCTTGCAAACCAAAGCAACAAACAGAAATCAAGTCTGCTTACATTGATAACATGATTATCTTTAATGTATAAAGCTCTGTTTAACTGAAGTTAAACAGCTTGACTTTGCATTTCCATAATCTTCTAATCCCATGTTAGCAAATGCTATTGCAAGCTTTGCAAATTAAATAAAGCTTAGGGTTAGTGTACTTCCAATTTCTAATCAAGGCCCACCACCTAAAGCCGGTGCCACACTAGCTGATTTTTTTCCAGTGATTTTCAGGTGTGAGCTTCATTTACATAAGGAGGGAGACGATGCGGACAGTAGCGTCTTGTCATCGGTAGGTCGTTAATCACTTGACCGTCGGGACTCTCTGCTAAGGTAATGGCTTCAAAAACGGAAAAAAAACACATCCGGCTTGCTTGAAAAAAAATTCTATCACCGGGCGGGTCTTGTTCTCATCAAGTGACCAATGAACTTCTTTTACTGAAGAACTTACACGGCGTCAAGCTGATCTGAATGTTTTCATCGCACTCAGATGCAAACATCACAAATGCAATAGTAATTCATAGTGATTCTGTCGCCAAGCGTTTTTCCTGCCTTTGTTCCTACACTAAAATGACATCAGAAAGTAAGGCCACAAAAGTCAATTGTCAGTTTTTATTGAATGTAATTTCTTTACTCACTGAAAGCTGTATATGGACATACGAGTACTACAACAAGCCTCAAGGGGATAAAAACACAATTACACACTTTCACAAGGCATGTTTCACTCCATGAATCACACACCTGGCTCATTTGGAGCATTTGTTTCGGAACCTGGTGCATTTTCTCCCTTGTTTCAGTTCTTAAAAGCATATATGAACAGCAAACGTACTAACAATCCAAAATACCAAAACAATCAGTCCAGACCGATTGCAAACGATCTCTACAGCAGTTTGCTTGTGGTGAGCATGCAATCCCACCCAATGGACCAATGAACCAAACAATATCCCTATAAAAACCATGAACACACCTGATGGATCTTTGGAGAACAAATCTGTATGTCAACTCGTCACTGTAATTCATCATCAAAACGCGGATATAGCCTTTTGGTGACTGTATTAGATATAGTTGCATGTTTAAAATAAGAGTTATTTAATAATTCCTGAGATAATTTTAGCACGATTGCTTCTCTCTTGTGGATAGCAGCAGAATAGACACAGGTAGGATGGTGTCAGCAACTTTATGAAAGAAATAAACGTGGCTTCACGCTTTCAGTGTGTATGAATTTGTGCGCATGTGCGAGAGTGAGAGAGCTCTGTGACAGAGAGAACAGGTGCTTTTCAATGCATAAATAATAATGCAAAAGCAACTAATGATGGATAAAAATTTCACAACTCATGCCCATACGTGTATTGGATAATGTTTATTTGCAGTACAACCTCTGACTGAAATGCGCATTCTGTTCCATGATGTTTTTGCATAACAGTGACATAAACAATGCTCAAATATTTGTATCCATTGACAAATTTTTGCAGGTAAATAATTTTAACCGGTATATCGATGTATGTGCTAAATCTTCTAAATGAAGAAAATGCAACATTGTAACTATTTTAGCCCCGTTTCGTAACAAATAAAGCAAGCTACAGGTCTGAAAACGCCCTAAATCACTCTATTGCAGTTGTTTATGCTCACGCGGTACTCCTGTTGTTATTTCGGCAAGCTCCATGTGACAGGGAATCAAAGAGAGAGAGAGAGTTGCGGTGAGTCTGTTTGTCTGTCACCCCTCCACCCTTTTGTGTCATACCTCTGACCGAAGAGATCGAGATCTCATCAAAACAGTCTGCATGTGTGACACCCTTGACCAAAATAGAGTCGTTTGGAGTCTGCTAGTGTGACGCCGGCTTAAGGAAATTCTGGGACTCTCCTCTGACATTTTTCGGGGCCTCCCTGCACTGAACCTGGGCCTACCTGACATTAATGAAAGAGCCTGTGGTGAGATGGATCCTCTCTGCAAGGGTCTTCAGTAGATGAACCCCATCAGACAAACTAAGAGGACTGTAGAGAGACACACACATTCATACAGACACAGGCACACAATTTACAAGCACAAACTAACACAGCCAACACAGAACTCACAAACACGTACAGACTCTCCACTGAATAGCCAGTTTTACGAGTGATCCCAGGACCTTTGTTGACCACTATGACCATTATACTTTTGAATAAAAGGAGTATGCATATAGACAACACTCACTTATCTGTCAGTTGTACCTCTGATTGGTGACAATATATCCAAACTCCTCCTTTGACTTGGTTTCATTCTTCCCTGCTTGCATCCTCAGGGCTCCCTTTCCAAGCCCTCCCTCATCATGTTTGAGAGCCGCAAGCCCCAGTACACTGGCATCCACTTGGACAGAGTTCTCCTGCGAGGCTCCTGGTGAGCTAGGTCTCTTAGGGGAGGCTTTGGGCCCAGGGTTGAATGAAGAGGGGAAGGAGGAATTTTTGGCTGGGACAGAAGCCTTCTCACCCACACGGGTCATCTCCCCTTCTGTAATCTTCATCTAACATAGAGAAAGCACACAAGACCTATCATGTCAGACCTTTTCTGTCTGAATGTGCTGCACAGCTCCTGGTCCAAGCTCTGGTCATTTCAAGACTGGACTACTGTAATGCTCTGTTGGCCGGTTTGCCAGCTAACACAATTAAGCCACTGCAGATGGTCCAGAATGCAGCAGCACATTCTAGACCTTCACATGATCTGCTGATACCATCTCAACATGCAAGAACCAGCTGAAAACAAATCTGTTCCATGAGCACTTAACCAATCCACACTAATTTCACTTACTATTGAACTTAACTTACTGTACAAAAAAAAAAAAAAATGTCCTTCTCTGTGTCTATCTTCTGCGCTAGGGTCTGTACTACTCCAGACACCTTGAGAACTTGGCAGTACAACATTGTAGATATTGTTGAACTTTGTATGACAAATAGCTTGTAAAGTTCCTCTTTTGTAAGTCGCTTTGGATAAAAAAACATCATACATAATCATGGTGCGTGTTTCCCAAATGTTATCATCATAATGTTTTCTCTGTATTATGAGTTTGGACTGGAGAATAAAATCCTTAGCACATGCTGCCACCTGCAGGTAATATATAACATTACTATTGAGACCAAGCAACCCTGAAGCTTTACTAAAACACTTAGAAGCAGAAAAATTTTTGGAACTCACCACTTTTTGAGGCAAAGAGGAATCCAATGTTTCAGCTGAATGAAAGAAAAACAAGAAGTTGGGCATGAATATGGATTGGACACTCATTTGGAGCTTGATTTAATGAACTTTTTTGAGGTGAATGGCAGTAGTAGCAGTACCTAGCACTACTACTATCAACTCATATTTAGTCGATATGCCTATATGCAATATATTCCAGCTTATGTTCTCACTTGATATTCTATAAAAGTTCCAGTGAAATCTCTGGGTGCTCACGTTTTCTCTGAGTGTTTGAGGGTTCGTTTTGCAGGAGTTGAAGGATGGAGAAGAGATGCTCCATCTCCTCGGGGTTCAGATGGTTCAGATCCAGCCCATGCTGCAGAAGCAGCTCATTTATCCTCTGTTGTGTGGGCCCTAGGTTCAAAGTTCACAGGTCAAGGGTAGTTTCCAAAGTGTTTTTGAGGTTTGAAAGTGGTCTTATCTGTTCATGATTGAACTTTACAGAAACATACTGAAAAATACCAACTCACCACTGTGCCCAGCAAACACGCCGTATTTCTGGGACCCTTTCTTTTGCTCTTGCTGGCTGTTGAATTCTTCATCCTGGGATAAGAAGTCCTTGTTATGGTCTTTGAAGTCAAGTGGGAAGTCCAGATCCTGGAAAAAGGTTGAGGCGGAGTGAGGCGATGCAACCTGATGGTGTGAAGTGGGCTGTGCGGATGAGGAAAGGAGGAGAGTCATCAGATCTTGCAGAAGCTGATCGTCTTTATCCAGAGATGGAGGAAATGGTGAATTACCCCTAATGCGAGAGGAGGCCGGAGGGTACCTGCCCCCCTCCACCAGGTTCAGAGAACGCTCCTCTTCATCTTGGTAACCATACTGTGAGGCGGAAACACACAGAAAGCTCGAATTAATGTTAGTTGTAGCAGATGTATTAGTGAAGTACTTCACCAAGTAGCACATATTGCTGGATCGACATCCATGTTTGACCTGGAATATCAACCTATCAACATTTTAACCTATCAAATTTTAGGGTTAATTTTATGGGTTGACCAGCCTTAAAGGGCTAGTTCACCCAAAAAGGAAAATTCTCTCATCATTTACTCACCCTCATGCCATCCCAGATGTGTATGACATTTTTCTTTCTGCTGAATACAAATTCAGATTTTCTGAAGAATATCTCAGCTCTGTAGGTCCATACAATACAAGTGAATGGTGGCCAGGCCTTTGAAGCTCTAAAAAGCACATAAAAGCAGCGTAAACATAATCCATCAGACTCCAGTAGTTAAATCAATGTTTTCTGAAGCAATTCAGTCAGTTTTGGGGGAGAACAGACCACCATTCACTTGCATTGTGAGGACCTACAGAGCTGAGATATTCTTCGAAAAATCTTTTTTAATTAATTTGTGTTCTGCAGAAGAAAGAAATTCATACGCACCTGAGTTGGCATGAGGGTGAGTAAATGATGAGATGATTTTTATTTTTGGGTGAACTATCCCTTTAAGTGTCACTTAACACTGTTAAAGGCTGTTTGTGGTTTTGTGGATTCTCTCACTTGTTGGTAAGTATAAGGGTCCAGGCTTTGCATATGGAGGGATGACTGAGGGGGGTCAACAATCATGTAGTCCAGATAGGGCTGCATTAGTTTGGGGTTGAGCTTGCTTGTAGGGCCACTCTGAGAGCTTTTATAATGGAAAGATACAGACAGAAATCAATGCAGTGACAGTGTGTAAAAAATAATAAAAAAGGATAGAAAAAAGAGGGAGAGAGAGAGAACAGAATATGTGACAAAAATGTGTTACTCTGAGTAGGGGCCATTCTTTATCCCAAAAGACAGTGGGGTCTTTGGAACTTTGCCAAGTTCTTTCTTGATCACTGATTGGGTGACATCATCCTGCCAAGTTAATCCTGAAGAATAATTAGTGAAAAACTCACATTAGCTCAGAGCAAATAAACAAATAAATGGCAACCAATCACTTAAACAAGCTAGAATAGTACTAAGCAATTCTGAAAAAGACACAAAAGGACAATTTTAGAAGGTGCGAGTTAAACTCACCTTTCCTCATAAATAATTGCAATAATGACTGCAGTCTGTCCAGTAGAACTGCAGTCACCCTGTAGCGGAACCTTTCCTGCCTCTGTGTAAGACACTGACCAAACAGCTCATCTGGAATACACATATTGACACCTTATAGTATATCACTTGTAGAAATACAGACAGTGGACAAGGTTGGTCACATCAAACAGTCCATCTATAAATACAATTTAAGATGTTGTTCAACTTTCTATTTAAGGTAGGGTGTTTCTTCAACCTCAGGCACTTTTAGCCCTGTGAATTTCTAGAAAGTAAAATCCTGTTTGCTCTATATCTATCTTATTAAAGGAGATTTGTCATTTTTGTCATTTGCTTTTTCTGAAAGTCATTTAATTTACAATCAGTGTCATTCCCACCACATCTCAGATTCTGTATTGTGTTTTATAGAATTTTGAATGTTTTTTGGGGGAAAAGGCAGCCACCTTAAGTCTCGCTAAGGCTGATTTCATAGCTAACATTTTATATTTCCTACATACACATAATATATATATATATATATATATATATATATATATATATATATATATATATATATACATATACACACACATACATACACACACACACACACACACACACAATATTTGCATAATTTGCAAAAAATTACAGCTTGATTGGAAGTGACAGCCATTAAAATAAACAAGTACACTAACGTTTGAATAAAAATACAAATAAAAACTTTAGAGGCAAAACTGTTTGGTACTTCTTGTAAAACTGATAGAAATAATTGTTTAGATTATCATAGTTTTAAACATAGTAAACAACTATAAACATATACATACTAAACATAATAAATCAAAAGTTTTTTTAATTTAATATTGAAAGTCTGGGGGTGGGACAAGACTAAAACCGTAAAATCTGTACATAAAACACATTTGAAAAGCACCAAAAATGAATAATGAAGGCCTGATAAAAAGTTTCCGTCATTTGTTTTTTGTGACCTTCTTATATTAAAAAGGAACAAAGTTGCAGTCTGTTAGTTTTAATAAAAATCAACCCTTGGGTGATAAAACTGTCTGAAGTTGAAGGAACATCCTGTGATGTTTGACACACCATCATTTTATTAATGGCTCTCTCTCCCTTTCTAAGGATCTCTCTTCCTTGTTGTGTTTCCCTCTCCTGCTCTTTCTGCTTCTATTGCACATTAACAGACACTGCGGTGAGAGTGAAGTTGTATGAGGTCACAGTTGCCATGGAAATGGTTGAAGATCACCGACTGGGTAAGACCAGGTGATGGTGAAAGAGAGTGTTTACTGTGCAGTCAATGGTGAACACACACACACACACACAAAACTGAAAGATTTACTTTATATTTTTTAAAAGCCTACCGAAAACTCTACAAAAATGACAACACAATAGACAGTGATCAAACCTATACTATAGTTAAAATCTGTGTGTATACAGTAATTTTTATTTTTTTGTATATTTGCCTCTTGACAATGACAATGAAGCTAATACACAAACATGAAGGCAAGATTGGTTCATGGAACTAAATCCAAATTAAACATAAACATATGGACTGCTATGCATGAGAGAGGATAGTGCTGGTGCTGTGACTTAGTCCAATAATTACACAAATGTTCCAGGTATGGATACACTGGAAATAGGGCAGGTCTAAACATTATTGTGACTTTTTTTTTTTCATTCAGCTACACTGTTCAGTTACACTGTAAAAATGCATTGTCAAAAACTTGGAAAATATGTGTAGAATATAGTATATACTGTAAAATATAGTAGCACTTACCATCCCAGCAAATCTGGTCACTGAAGCATAGGCCTTCATCAAACAGACAGCCTTACCAGTGGGAGATGAAGAAAGAGAACAGAGAGTATGATCAGTGTCGTAGTGATGCAAGTTAGAGGTTTGGGGTAATTCTTTTCTATCATTTTGTGAAAATACACCCACATATTCTCCCATAAAAGTCTATATGTTCCAGATGTCTGTACCATTCTAGTGATACAGATATGGGTTTCTGAGGACCAGCAATCACACCTCCGACAACCGCAGCACCACAAAATGGTGCACTAAATCCAATTGCTTATTGCACACTGTCAATCAGTTACCACCATGGCAACAGATAAATAATGGTTAGGAATGACGGCCAGAGACCATTATCGGAATTAATTAACATTTGCCAAAATGCTGCGAGACAAAACAAGCAACAGTGCTTCCAACTACAATACATTCGGCATCTCATCCTATCCTTAAAAGGTGCACTCAATATTTTTTTCCTCATTAAAAAAAAACAATAAAAAAATAAAAATAATAATAATTTTGAAACATTTATATAAAATCATGAGCACTCACATGAGATGAGGACTCATATCAGTAACCTTATAAAAGCTGTTTTATTCTACTTGAAGAGGGTCCCCTCATGGGGGCAACCACATTAAGATTACATGTCCAGCCAAATATACTCCCTTAATCTCAGCTGCTACCGCCCTGTCATTGGACACTTTCACTCATGGATCAAATTAAGGGTGGCTTACTGTGAACAGAGGATTTCTACAATGGCATTGATAACTGAAAACTATTGTATTTGAATGATGCTGCATCCATGCCCCTCTGTGTTAGTGTACATCCAAGTCGACACACTTGAGAGAAGGGCAGACACACGTGTCATACATAATTGAATCGTGGGGTGAAAGTTGGTAACAGAAGTGTGGGAGCTCCTGCATTTGAGACGTAGAAGGGAAGAGATTGTGATAAGCCGGGTCAATTTGACCCGGTAGGTGCTGTAGTGGAACTTGTCAAGACCATGGACTCATTATGGCTCATGGTGACTTATTATTTCAGTTTTTTTCCAGTGCAAGAGGATGTTGGACAGGAGTTGTTTCGGGCCAGTACGACACTCTGAGATCACTCCAGAATTGTCTGCGGACACAAATACGTCACATATGTGCTAGATCAAACACTTTGCCCAAGATATAGCGAACACATCCCCCCTAGACTTATCTCTTAATCTCAAACTAATATTTACAAACATCCCAAAAATTAGATTCCTATCTCCCTTGCAACCTCAACAAGTGGATGCAGGATTTTCATACAGTTCCCTGACCCTCATGCAACACAAACACAAATGCTCTCAACTAGAAGAGCACACATTGCTATTCTCATAGAGCTCTGAATGCTTGAGTGACGTGTGCTCCCATAGTGGAGGCTGTTAGAAGAATGACGTGGGATGGATCGCCAGTGGTGAGTCAGCCTGCAGAAGAGCAGCGAATACAGATGCAGTACATACGCGAATGTGATCCGATACCACCCCATTCCTTTGTAATCTATCGGATTCTGCCCCCCTCCAACAAACACACGCACAAATCCACACCCCATCGATTTCAAATTAGTCTAACGTGATTATGCCAAAATCCTCACAATAATGTGCGCAATTAGCGCTTGACTATTGTCGCTGTCCATGGTGCTGAATTCACCTGCACTTGCTTTCAATGGGCTTCAACTCACTTTTTTAGTATTGAAATAACGGAAGTTAAATGTACCTCGTTATAACTAAAATAATAAACAAAACCATATACCTATACAGTATATATATATATAAATAAAATAAATAGTGTCAGCTCTTTCCAACACAACCATGCCAGCTTGAGTCGGAGGACTAGTAATATTCGGTATTCTCTTCTGTTACTGCGATGTTCCCAGAAGTCGGGACAAGCGTCATCTCATCAGTGTTAACATTTACATAAAAATTATAATAATACATTTATTATTATTATATCACTTAGAATAAAAATGCATTAAATAATTATCAAATACATTAGATTTTTGACAACATCAACAGTTCAGCATGGTTCATACTTTGTGTGTGTGTGTGTGTGTGAGGAAAACAAATGTAACCTGTTTTTAACCATTACTCGTTCAGCTTTCAGTGATGTCACATTGTAAGCACTGAAACACTAAAGGCTGCAGTTTACATGCATATAGACGAGGAGGGGGGAAAGCATATGCATTCATATTTCAAACGGAATACTGATATTCCTTTATCTACAGCAGAGTCGTGCATCATTCTGTAATCTGAAGTTAATCTATGAATCATTCTTGATCATGACGTACCGTATCTGTCAGCGGTGCCAAGTGGACAACACGCAGTCGCCAAACAGACAAGGATCCAGAGACGCGCAGATGTCATCTTCCCTTGGCTTCTCTCTCCTTTAGCCCGGCTTACATCGACATATTTAGATGACACAGCGATCAATGTGATGTTGTGCGTGTGCCAAACAGCATAAGCACGAGACTTGGGTAAGAGTGCGCAAAAAGATGCGCGTTTGAGAGGAGCACCAGCGCGCTCCTGGAGGGAGGGGGGTGAGAGGACCGGACAGACAGAAAACCCGGAACGTGGGCACGTCAATAATGCAGTTATTTTGAGGCATACACAAATTGCGTCATCACAGTCAATACTGGACTTGAGTTTGGACATGCTTACAATGTAAAAATGTAAGGCATGCCCAGAAAGCACAATTTAATGGAAGACATGAAAACAGCGCAGGTGAAAATCAAAGGTTTATTGGTTTTATTAACAAGTTCACAGAGCAGTGTATAGATGGACTGTTAGACGTGCCACAGTTACAGTTTATAAAGGTGTGCAGATCTGTTTACAATGTGCTACAAACTGTGATAAATGGGTAGAAGACTAATGAAGACATGACAATGGCTGATAAGTTGAAAAAAATGAATGAGATGGGAAAGCGGGATATTGATTTCTCTATTAATGATGTCCAACGATCCATCTGTGCAGTTCCAGTGAGTCCTGCTCACAGTCTAGTCCACAGTCACGTTGCTTCGTACTAAGGGGAAGTGCTCAAAGAAGCCCTGCATATCAGAAAACGGTCAGAACAATCCAAAATAACACATTATTAAACATATCACACAACTCTTAAGTTTATTATTAGCAGTGTTGGGCAGATTACTTCTGAAATGTATAAGACGGTGCCAATTACAAATTACATGACAAAAATTGTAATCGGTAACAATCTTTTGGATGAAAAAAAATGTAAATCTAATCTGATTACTTTTGGGTTACTCAATGCATGTTTTGATAAATCTGATGATTAATTTGAAATTTATTAAAGGGATAGTTCTCCAAAAATGAAAATTCTCTCATCATTTTCTGCAAGTTCACTCTCATGCAAGTGAGTGGTGACCAGAATGCAGAAGGTCTAAAAAAGATAAAAAGGCATCATAAAAGTAATCCATACGACTCCAGTGGTTTAATTCATATCTTCTGAAATGAAATAAGTGTGGGTGAGAAACAGATGTACATTTAAGTCCTTTTTTTTTTTTTACAATAAATCTCCACCTTTGATTCAGCCACCAGTAGGTGAAAGTGAAAGTGAAGATTTACAGTAAAAAAGGACTTAAATATTGATCTGTTTCTCACCCGCACTTGTATCATTTCAGAAGATATGAATTAAACCACTGGAGTCGTATGGATTACTTTTATGATGCCTTTTTATCCTTTTTGGACCTTCTGCATTCTGGTCACCACTCACTTGCTTTGTGAGGACCAACAGAGCTGAGACATTTGTCTAAAAACCTTTGTTTGCGTTCTGCAGAAGAAGAAAATCATACACATCTTGGATATCATGAGGGTGAGTAAATGATGAGAGAATTTTCATTTTTGGGTGAACTGTCCCTTTAAGTACTAAACTCTTTTCATTAAACATTAGTAAACGTAAAATCAAACAGCAACTTGCTACTTGTGAGTCTCTAAGTAAAACAAAAGGTAATGATGACATGCTGATAACATGCATGCATTTTACATTTTAAGAGAATTGTTGTTTAGGAAATTATTGATTTTATCATTTACATTTTTTAAATCAAAAATGTAATTATGTAATCCATTAAAAAGTTACTAATATGATTACGCACATTTTAAAAAGTAATGTTATCTTATTACAAGTACTTGATTAATATCATCTGATTATGTAATCCAGATTACATGTAATCCATTACTTCCCAACACTGATTATTAGCATTTACATGTCTTTTTGAAACTGCTCACTTCACTACCATGGCCCATTTAATTATTCAATTTCTACAGAACTGCAAACTTCACATAAAATATACTGATTTGGAGCTAATTAGATTTATATTCTTATAATACTGCATGATCAAGACCATATGTGACAACTTCAATAAGATTAGAAAATCACTGGTTCTCTGTTGAATTTTAGGGTGATGCATGAGGTGTAGAGTTAAGACGGCAATTTTAGATTTAGCTGGGTTTACCTTAAAGAGGGTGGTGGTCTGCAGGACTCCAGATGTGCAGCACATCTCTCGAATGGAGTGCATGGCAAGCTGTGGTGCGCCAAGATCAAGAACTGCCATTCCTAATCGAGCCGCCAAAATCGGCCCAATCGTTGTTCCGCACGGACTGTCATTCCTAACCATCACATCCTAGGAGAAACATGCTGGTTATTCTAGAAACAATAATCTCTAATATCTCATGCGGTCTAATATTACTGCCCATTTCGCACAGAGAGAACTCAGGGAATACCAGTTTTAATTGTGCGTACAAATTAGTCCATGGTGTCCTAGTGACCAACACAACATTTTTCATTCCCTCCATATTGCTCTTTTTCTCAGCTGCACTCTTTTGTTTATAAATCCCTCATGGTCTTGTGAGCAGCATGTTGCTAGGAGAACAGTCCATGCATTTGTAAGGTATATGCAGAGACACATCATGTTGCGCAAGTACAAAGGTTGTTTTTGCAGCACAGTTTTAATTGTACATCAAGCTCTTATCTCAAAAGATAAGTTATTTCTCATGATATGTCTCATTGCACAGGACAGATGGTGCAGCAGGAAATAACGAGAGAGAAGTGAGGGGCATTAACAGCATTCTGCTTACCTGTAGGGGTACGCCCACTTTTCCAGCAATTTCTCGTAGTATGGCAGCAGTTACAGCCGTGGTGGCGTAGCGCTGGTTACTGTTAAACTTTATGACTGGACCCTGATCCAGGACACACAGTGTGAGAGATTTAGCACACTGGGCTTTTCTGAGGTTATCATGCTTAAGGAGCAGCTTATATGTGTTTGTGATCAGTACCTTGTGGAAAGCAGGTCTGTGGTTTTCCTCGTGTTTCTCTCTGTAAGGGAATAACCATATCATATATCACAGACCCACACACAAAAACAAGCAAATACTAACAGCAACATTAGCAGAAAAAAATATCCTCAATTTCTGATTAATGTACTATTATTCCATAATTACATTCCATAATCCACTATAAACATTTCCACGCCTTTTCATGAGTGGAAAAATATATCGGTGGATTACTACAGTCAGAATTGTTTTATTCATGATAAAGCACAGCTCTGACCTCTTCACGGAACTTCCATTTGTATCACTCCACCGCACACATAGATGACAGTTGTTCTTGTTGTCTAACACCGTTCCGTTTACTGCCAGGGACTATATCTTCTGGCAGAAGGATGGCATTTAAAGGAATATTCCAGGTTCAATACAAGTTAAGCTCAATCGACAGCATTAGTGGCATAATGTTGATTAACACAATTGAATTTTGACTCGTTTCTCCTTTTCTTTAAAAAAGCAAAAATCTGGGGCCTGGGTAGCTCAGCGAGTATTGATGCTGACTACCACCCCTGGAGTCACGAGTTCGAATCCAGGGTGTGCTGAGTGACTCCAGCCAGGTCTCCTAAGCAACCTAATTGGCCCGGTTGCTAGGGAGGGTAGAGTCACATGGGGTAACCTCCTTGTGGTTGCAATAATGTGGTTCTTGCTCTCGGTGTGGCACGTGGCGAGTTGTGCGTGGATGCCGCGGAGAATAGCGTGTATCTGCGGTAACGTGCTCAACAAGCCACGTGATAAGACGCGTGGATTGACGGTCTTAGATGCGGAGGCAACTGACATTCCTCCTCCGCCACCCGGATTGAGGGTCACTACACTACCACGAGGATTTAGAGCGCATTGGGAATTGGGCATTCCAAATTGAAAGAAAAAAAAAAAAAAAAATCTGGGTTAAAGTGAGACACTAACAATAGAAGTCAATGGGGCCAATTTTTGAACGTTAAAATACTGTTTCAAAAGTATAAACACAAGACATAAACAATATGCATGTAAACATGATTTTACTGTGATAAAATCACTTACTAACCACATCTGTGTAAAGTTGTAAAATTGATTATAACTTTATTACCATGACAATGTAATGTCAACAAACCCTAAAACGACTGTAAAAATTATGATTTAAACAACTTTACAGCTCAAATAATACATGAGTTTAATAGAAGAATTAATGTAAGTGCTTTTGTAAAATAAGCTTCACATTTCTGCCTTTAAACCCTCCAAAAATTGACCCCATTGACTTCCATTGTAAGTGTCTCACTGTAACTTCAATTTTTGCTTTTTTTTAAAGAAAAGGAGGAACAAGTCGAAATTAATTTTTGTGTTAATCAACATTATGCAACAATGCTGTCCACTGAGCTCAACTTGATTTGAACCTGAAAAATTCCTTTATGGACTTAACTTAAAAAATATAACATTTTAATGAACATTCGTCTCCTTAATATTTTAATTACGTGGTGCCCATTTTATAAAGCAATAAGGCACCCGAGGCTGTGCCATTTTGTGAGTTTATATTAAAGTTATTGCTTAAGTATAGTGTATAAATTTACACTTAATAAAGAACAATTCAAATATAAAAAAGATTTGCTTGAGTTACATTGCTATTTAAGGCAGAAACACATCATCACAATCTGTGAAAAGGGTACATTGTCATTATTTACTCACAACGACAAGGCATTAAACAACAATTGAAGTAGTCTATACAACTCATATATTCCAAGTCTTCTGAAGCCTCACGATGGCTTTGTGTGGAACAGACAAAAATGTTCCCTTCACAATGTCTCTTAAACCTCATTCTCCATCCCTCATGCAAAACCAATGGCGTTTCTCGCATCAATGACGTCAAATCTGGCACAACGCGGCAGCTTGATTTCAGAGCTATGGCAGATGCAAAGATTATCAGTGAATAAGAATATAAATTTCAGTCTGCTCCTCGCACAACACTATCGTATGGCATCTGAAAGCTTGGAATAAAGTGCACAAGTCTTGACCACTTTATGGATCTTGACAACCGTGGTCATTATGTAGATTCTCCAATAGTTCTCTTTGTGTTGGCGAGTAAATAAAGACTGAATTTTCATTTTTGGGTGAACTATTCCTTTAAAACTAAGACCAAGTATTCAGGTGTCACCATAGTGAAGGTGTACTGTCATGAAATAAAAGCCGGGTAACATAAGTGTTACCATAGAAACAGAAGTTGCCATAGAGACAGACTGACTGGTAGTTAGGATGTGCAGCATGGGCCATGTCCGCACTGATCATGTATGACAGCGGCACAGCCTCCTGGAAGGCAGTCAGGTTGTTAGGAGTCGAAGCCAGACGCCGCAGAATCAATTCGGTGAGGTTAGATTGAGCTCCCTGAGCGCTCTCTGATCCCACCTACAGGGCAATGAAAAAGCCAAACTATTTGGGTGAAGAGACAGAACTGGAGTCTGTTTAAGGATGGATTCAGAATTGAAGTGTTCTTTGTCTCACCTCTTCATTGTCATAGAGAGTTACTATGCGAATGTTGGGGTCTTTAGCTAGGGATTCAGGTGTGCTGGAGTTCACGAGAGCCTGGGAGAGAGGACATAATTACACATGAACTATTTATCATAACTCCTCTGATCATTTTTAGTGGGTGGCAGAATGAATGACTGAATATTTAATAAGATGTTGCTCTGTGTTCAGACATACCGTGAGGGCACAGAAACAACTGTGCAGGTTGTCCAGACGAGGAGAGAAGATAAATTCCTCGTAAACACCTCCTAGCGCCTGCAAAAGCTCATGAACATTACTTGTGAGAACCCATCACCATGTTTTTGACAGATATTTTATGTGTAAATTATATGGAAATGAGGGCCATTAGAGCTCTTAGCCTCATTCCTTCGAGATTCTCTAACGTCGTTTTTTATTCTGCTAATGGCCCCACACTTGCTGGTAGTCCCACTCTCACAATCGAAGGCAGCCTTCTCTTCAGTTGGGTAAAAATAACAGCAATCCTCTTTACCGCGCACAAATGTACTGTGCATACTAATCCTCTTTATGTCAGCATGATTTTGTGCAAAAAAAAAAAAAAAAAAAGACTAAAAAGCAAAACAGACATCTTTTGGGTATCTGTCTACCATGAAGACAAAGGGGCTTACACCAGGCTGCGTGTCGGCCAAACAGAGCTCAAAGTCCAACAGAGCATCTGGCTCGACTCCGAGATGTGCACACAGCATCTGGATCAGCGCAGGTTGATGCTTCTCTACCTGAACACACATGCATAAAAAGACAAGAGACAAACGATCACAAACATAAAACAGTTTGCAATTATGATTTTACAAGTGATGTGTGCAATGTCTGCACCTCTAGCAGCACCAAACGGCATTGCAAAAACAAAGACTGTTTTCAAATAGGTTTCCCAAAGTCTCCCCTCATCTGCCATATTAGCCGAACAAATAGGTACTCCCATCCCAAACTCAATGTTGATATGTGAGGCTGCTCAAACTTAATAGTTGAACTTGCATTTTAAGCTGAAATTCAAAGTGTTAAAGGTGAAGTACGTCATTTTTTAAATGTTAAAATACTTTCTCCTATGACAGTCGAATGTGCAGAGACAACTACAGTGCTGTGAAAAAGTATTTGCCCACATCCTGATTTCTTCTGTTTTTGTGTATATCTCATACTAAATTGTTTAAAAAATTCAAACTAATTCTAACATAAAACAAAGACAATCTGAGTAAACACAAAATACAGTTTTTAAATAATGTTTTTTACTGAAGCAAAAATGTAATTCAATACCAGCTGAGCCTGTGTGAAAAAGTATTTTCCCCCTTAGTTACTAAATCCCCAAATCTATGAAACTACATTCATAATGGGGTTCAGCTGGACTAGACACACACAGACCTGATTACTGCCAGCCCTGTTCAATAACATCAACACCTAAATAGAACTTTTTCAGCAGCATGAAGTTGGCTAAAAGGTCTCACCCTGTAGCACACTATGCCAAGGTCGAAAGAAATTCCAGAAATGATGAGGAAAAAGGTGTTTGAAATACATCAGTCTGGGAAGGGTTACAAAGCTATTTCAAAAGCTCTGGGATTCCAAAGAACCACAGTGAGAGCTGTTATCTCCAAATGGAGGAAACTTGGCACAGTAGTGAACCTTCCCAGAAGTGGCCGACCTTCCAAAATTCCTCCAAGAGCACAGCGACGACTCATCCAAGGAGTCACAAACAATCCAAGGACAACATCCAAGGAACCGCAGGCCTCTCTCTCATCAATAAAGGTCACTGTTCATGACTCCACTAACAGAAAGACACTGGCCAAAAATGCCATCCATAGAAGAGTGGCGAGGCGAACACTGCTAACCCTGAAGAACATTAAGGATCGTCTGAATTTTGCCAAAACACACCTTGATGATCCTCAAACCTTTCGGGAGAATGTTCTGTGGACTGATGAGTCAAAAGTGGAACTGTTTGGAAGACAGGGGTCCCGTTACATCTGGTGTAAATCAAACACAGAATTCCACAAAAAGAACATCATACCTACGGCCAAGCAAAGGAGAACATCCGGTCATCAGTCCGTGAGTTGAAGCTCAAGCGCAACTGGATTATGCAGCAAGACAATGATCCAAAGCATAGGAGTAAGTGCACCTCTGAATGGCACAAAATAAGCTAAATTAAAGTTTTGGAGTGGCCTAGTCAAAGTCCTGACTTAAACCCAATTGAGAAGCTGTGGCAGGACCTTAAATGGGCAGTTCATGCTCGAAAACCCTCCAGTGTGTCTGAACTAAAGCAGTTCTGCAAAGAAGAGTGGACATTAATTCCCCCACAGTGTTGTGAAAGACTGATCTCCAGTTATCGGAAGTGTTCGGTTGCAGTTGTTGCTGCTAAAGGTGGCACAACCAACTATTAAGTTTAACGGGGCAGTTAGTTTTTCACATGGGTAATAGAGGTGTTGGATAACATTTTTGCTTCAATAAAATAAATATATATTTGAAAACTGTATTTTGTGTTTACTCAGGTTGCCTTTGTTTTATGTTATATCTCGTTTGAAGATCTAAAACAATTTAGTATAAAAAATACACAAAAATAGAAGAAATCAGGCAAATACTTTTTCAAAGCACTGTATAAGGAAGCTATTCGTATCCTGAAAAGTGTAAAGACTGCAGATCTATGACGCTTCCAAAACACTGCTTAAAGGAATATTCCGGGTTCAGTACAAGTTAAGTTCAATCGGCTGCATTTGTGGCATAATGATGATTACCACAAAACATTATTTTGACTCATTCGTCTTTTTCTTTAAAAAAAGCAAAAATGGAGGTTCCAGTGAGGCACTTACAATGGAAGTCAATGGGGCCGATTTTTGGAGGATTTAAAGGCAGAAATTTGAAGCTTATAATTTTACAAAAGCACTTACAGAGGTAAATGTACCATTTAGGTATATTAAATCGTCTGTTAAAACTCGTGTATTATTTGAGCTGTAAGGTTTTTCAAATTGTAATTTTACAGTCATTTTAGGGTTGTAAAGTTGTAAAATTGGCTATAACTTTAAAAAGATGCGGTTAGTAAGTGATTTTATCATTAAAATCATGTTAACACACATATTACGTCTTGTGGCTAAACTTTTGAAAAAGTGAGTATTTTAACGTTCAAAAATTGGCCCCATTCACTTCCGTTGTAAGAACCTCGATTTTTACTTTTTTTAAAGAAAAGAAGGAACGAGTCCAAATAAATCTTTTTTGGTAATCAACATTATGCCACAAATGCTGTTGATTAAGCTCAACTTGTACTGAACCCGGAATATTCCTTTAAGTGTTAAAGAAACACAACTCCTGGATTAACTAATGGTGTCGGAGGAGGAACCACCTGTAATAACATGGCAATGGCAGGCGCTGTAACATCAGAATCACATTTACAAGGATTTTAAATAGGGTTGGCAACTGAAAACCTGTTTTTATTCATTTATTGAAAAATCATGTTTTTATGACTTTCAGTTCGGCTAACGTTTCATCAACGTGCATTCTTTTGGCGATGCGGCTGAATTATTCGGCGCTTTCTGCACCAAAAAAACAAAAACAAAAAAACAGCGCAACCAGTGTAGTCCAATTCCTGTACGAATGACTCTTATGAGACTCTTTAGTGAATCAAAGACAGTTTTGAATCAGTAGTGGCCTCATGATTCGATTACGATTCGAAGGGTAACGATTCGATTACAAAACTGTAGCGGCGGTCACCTTAAACACTATTAAAGTTCAGTTCAGGCACCAGACAGTTTAAATGTCACATCAACTCAGAAAAACAACCTCGCTCAGCAATAAAACAAAAGACACTCAAAAAATATCATAAATCTGAATTATTATTTCAGTTCATTTTGAGAACACAAATGACAACAAAATCTTTTTTGGGGCGCTTCGCGCTCGTGGCACTCAAAGGAAACAAATATGCAAAAATTCAAACAACATCATGGTTGTGCACTTGTGACAACAGTGCAACAAACGTAGAAAACTAAGGCAATAAAAGCCAAGGATTAGTCCCAAAGTATAGCATACGAATATTCCACTCAAACAACTCAGTTTCCGACTTTCCCACCAGGATCTCACTTCTGCGTCTCCTCTCTCACACCTCTTCACCCATGTTTTTATATTTAAAAAAGAAAACCACACCCCTTTTCGTCACCATCTTGGGTTTTTCATATGGATAAATGATGAAGATCATTATGATGATGAATTTGTGATTATTAATTAATTGAAAGTGACGTAAACGGAAAACTTTGAATCTGCGTAATAGTGTAGCGATCCGTTACAAAACAATTCTCGATGCATCACGATGGATCTTGTACTCTAATTTTTTTTTTTTTAGCAATACACACTCAGATATACTTGAACCCTTTTTTTTATCCCTTTCAAATTTTTATTTAAAAGTGGTTTTCAAAAATCAGAATAAGTCACATTACATAAAAACACTATTAATTTAACTGATTATATTAAAATATGTTTTGTATATTTAAAGTAATTTTCATTTTTATTCAGTATTATTACATTATTTATTTAGAATTAAATCGACCATTGGCCTATAACTATAACCACAACTATCTGTTGCTGGTCCAGAATGGCTACATGAGATATCTGCTTCTATGAGATTCACACCGATGTCTCCCGAACCGCTGCGCTGTCCGATTATTATTTTTAGCAGTTTTTTCTCGTTCTGTGTAAATCAGCGCAATAATGGGTGCAAGCCCGTCTTCAAAGTTCTTTGTTGACATGTTCTCATGAATAAACTCTCCCATTGCTATGCACCCGAGTTTGTGAATGAATCAGGATCATAGTTTCAGTCGGGACGATGGTCGTGTTGTTGATACATCCAGTCAGCGCTCTGGCTTTAGTATATGCATATCTGACCATTTGTTTCTAGCATCTCTGTCTCTGGTACCCCCATAAGTGCCACTGTGCTGCCGCGGTTTAAATTAAACTTAGAATACATTCAGAATTTTAAAAAAATGATTCAAAATCACTGGAGAAAGAATCGCGATGCATCTTAGACTTGCTGTTTTTCTCCCATCTGACTCACTTATTGAAGAACAAATCATACATTTTGCAATGTCCAAAATGAACCAAGAATTGTTACCATGTTATATGTTCTTAAAGGGGTAGTTCACCCAAAAATGAAAATTCTCTCATTATTTACTCACCCTCATGATATCCCAGATGTGTATGACTTTCTTTCTTCTGCAGAACACAAATGAAGATTTTTAGAAGAACATTTCAGCTCTGTAGGTCCTTACAATGCAAGTGAATGGGTGCCAAGATTTTGACAATCAAAAATTCACATAAAGGCAGCATAAAAATAATCCATACAACTCCAGTGTTTAAATCGGTGTCTTCAGAAGTGATATTATAATTGTGGGTGAGAAACAGATATATATTTAAGTTCTTTTTTTGCTAGAAATTCTTCTCCCTGACCAGTAGGGGGCAATATGCATGAAGAATGTGAATCACCAAAAACACAAGAATGTGAAGGTGAAAGTAAAAGTGAAGACTGACTGAGCAGGCAGGAGAATTTATAGTAAAAACTGACTTAAATATTGATCTGTTTCTCACCCACATCTATCATAATGCTTCTGAAGACACTGATTTAACCACTGGAGTCATATGGATTACTTTTATGCTGACTTTTTCGCACCCTTTCACTTGCATTGTATAGTCATACACATCTGGGATATCATGTGGGTGAGTAAATGATGAAAATTTTCATTTTTGGGTGAACTATCCCTTTAAGACATAAATCGGTGCAGTTACTGACTGTTTGATTTGATGAAAACAAGCAATTAAAAGAAAGATACTATGAACATTTTGAGTTGTGTTGTAATAAGCTGCATTTTGTACAAATTTTATTTAGTATTTTTTGTGAATATATAGTTATAGAACCAATAATTGTATTGCATTTATGCCACCCTTGTGCTACATTAAAAAAAATTATTTGTAAACAGCTTTTGCAAGAATTGTATCAAATTTATTTGATTTGTTCTGTCTGTTGTTTGACCATCTAAAATGATCTCATCATTTGGCAACAGACTGCTGATGGTAGTAAAAGAAAGAATTGCATTTCCTGCTGAACTTGCAGAGTTTGTTCTAGCTAAATGTCACTGGCAAGAAGGAAATGTGTACTGGGGTTGTCTCCCTGAAAAGCATGTATTTTAAAAGCTGAAGCGCCGAATGTTGTCTGATGGCCTCAGAGAATTGACCCGACTGAAATATAGATGTAATACTATTTTGTTGCAGAAAGTGGAGTTTTGGCTATTCAGGGCAAGACAGTCATACTTTGAGTCAGGGGGCAAAGCAGGAAAACCTCTGGCTAGATATATAAAACAGAGAGAGACTTTTTCTACCATTCCCTCAGTGAAATCTGCTTGTGGTAAAATATATACCTCAGCCATTGATATTAATAATGCTTTTAATGAATTCTACCTTGAAATCGATAGTTCCACGTCTTTGTCTACTGATGAAGATATTAGAAACTTTGTTGAACTATTAGAACTCCCTAAACTGACAAATGAGCAAAAAAATTCTCTTGATTATGAAAAAACCTTGGAGGAGCTTGGCGAGGTAATTAAGGCCTTGCCTACAGGCAAGGCTGTGGGATCAGATGACTTTCCTGCTGAGTTTTTTAGATGTTATGCTACAGAACTTTTGTTAGAAGTTTATACGGAATCATTAAAGAATGGAAAACTTCCTCCAACCATGACACAAGCCTGGATCAGTCTGATTCTTAAAAAGGACAAAGATCCAAGCGAGTGTAAAAGTTACCATAAAATTTCACTGATCCAGCTAGACATTAAAATATTGTCAATTTTTTTTAGTTATGACATCTCTTATACATATAGATCAGGTGGGGTTTATTCAGGGCCGCAGCTCTTCTGATAACATCAGGCGTCTCATCAATATCATGTGGTCAGTGGTGAATGATCAGTCTCTGGTCGCTGCCATCTCACTTGACGCCGAAAAGGCGTTTGATATAGTAGAATGGGATTATCTTTTTAAGATTTTGGAAATGTACGGGTTGGATGGATTAAGTTACTTTATAGACACCCAGTAACGGCAGTACAAACAAATTGATTAATTTCAGATTATTTTACTCTGGATAGGGGCACCCGGTAGGGTTGCCCTCTTTCCCCATAATTTTTCTGTCTTGCCCTGGAACCATTAGCAGCTGCGATAAGAAAGGAGGATGATTTTCCAGGGGTGATGGCGGGAGGTGTGGCGCATACGCTTTTGCTTTACGCAGATGATATTTTATTATTAGTCTCTGACCCCACTAGATCTATGCCTTGCCTCCACAGAATTATTAATTCCTTTTCTAAGTTCTCAGGATACAGAGTTAATTGGTCTAAATACAAAGCTTTGTCTCTGATAGCATACTGCCCGATAACGGTGGGCTTCATTACATTTATCTATGATTGGAAGGTTGATGTAATTAAAATTACAATCTCTCCCTATAGATATCCCCCTCTCTTATTTCAAGCAATTTGATAGCATAACAAAGTCCTTCATTTGCAATGGTAAACATCCCAGATTACATTTCAGTAAGTTGCATAGGCCGATTGACAAAGGTGGGCTAGGCCTACCCAAGATTTTGTTTTATTATTATGCATTTGGTCTCAGATATTTGGCTCATTGGTCACTTCCACCTGAGAGAGCCCTCTCTGGTTTGTATTGAAAAGGAAGTTCTTTCCCCTATTTTGCCTTTGCAAAGCCTTTCTATCAAACTAACCAGAGAAGTTACACCCCATCGCATTTGCACTCTGTATGGACAAAAGTGTCCAGAGTGTTTAATACAGACATTTATTTAAATTTTGCCTCGAGCATATGGCTGAACCCTATATTATGTATTAATAAGTCCCCTTTCTGCTGGTCAGAGTGGATTGTGAGGGGGGTTAATACGCTCGGTGACCTATATGAGAGTGGAGTGTTGAGATCCATTGAGAATATGGTTCAACATTTTGGGATTCCCAGATCTCAGTTCTTTAAGTATTTACAGCTGTGCCACCTGCTCTGTACTATATTTGTGAGTAGCATACACCCCCCTAAAGCGGCGGATACTCTGGGAGTGGTGATTATTGCTTTTGGAAAAGGTCATGAGGCACTGGTGTATTACTCTCTGCTAATTCAAAGTCTGGGGGATGGAGCTTCGGCTTCTCTCAAGAGATTATGGGAGAAAGATTTAAACTTGGTTTTGGAGGAGGGAGTGTGGGCTAGGATTCTAAGTCTGCATCTAGAGATGCAAGGGTTTGCCTTTTGCAATTCAAGATTTTACATAGATTCTATTGGACCACCTCTATATTGTATAGGCTTTGTCTGAAAGACACTCCCACCTGCTGGTGATGCCAATCAGAAGATGGGGTCACAACCCATGTTTTTTGGTGGTGTGTTAAGATCCAAGAATTTTGGTTGAAGGTTCAGAGTTTTATGTTTGACGTATTGGGCACTCAAATTTCATTTTGCCCCAGACTCTGTATGTTAGGCGACGGGGCGGTCATTAATATAGGGGATATATATATATACATAAAAAATTGGGTCCTAGCCAGTGTTATGATCAGCAGACAGATTGTTCTTAGGGGATGAAAGTCGGCTGGAGCGCCCTCACTTCAAGAGTGGTGCACTGAGATGGGGAGGGTGGCGGCATTCGAGGAAATGTCATGTAGAAGGCTAGGCAATTTAGATTCATTTAATAAAAAATGGGCAGCTATTTGGCCTTCTTGGGAGGGTTCTCAGGGAGGGGCAGCGGAGAGAGAAGTGTAGTTTTAAATGTGTGTGATTATTATTATTTTTTTAATATATATATTATTCTTTTTTGTGTGTGTATACTCAAGTGTGACCTCAGGGATATTTGTTGAGGGTCAGTGTAGGGTTGGGGATTGGGAGGGGGAAATGGAATAATGGGGGTTAAATGTTGATTCTGTGAATATATGTTTTGCTTTTCTTTGTCAATTGTGTGAATCAATAAAAAGTGTTAATCAGAAAAGCATGTATTTGTGTGATCTTACTGTAGTTGTTGCATTACAGGCATCTCCAGAGGAGGCTCCAGAGGAGGCTCCAGAGGAGGCAGAGCCTGTTTCAAGCTCCTCCTGTAAGACAGTGGCCAGGAAAGGCGCTCTACAGACACACAAATACAGATACATAAAAGACATGAGTCATCTTGTTCAAACTTCAAAGCAGCATTCCAGTGTCTTTGTCCAGCTCTCTATCTCTCTCTTCCCTAGCTGTACCAATCCTATGAATCATCTTTTAGTGCTCACAGGTGGTTTTCCTTGTTAGGTCCAAAGGAGTCGTTGATGTCTCTCTGCAGGTGAATGGCCAGATGGGGAATCCTGAGGATGGGACGGGGAACATGAACCAGACGCTGAACCAGCTTACCTTCACTCTGTGCACACAAAGAAGAAAACATCAATAAAGCTGAGTGCCACTCATATATAACTATCATCAACAATGGGTGACTGAAGTGAACCTGTAACGAGTTCTATATTTCTACTTAGAATTACAGAGAAATATACATCACAGAGGATTACCTTAACCATGACACGTCCTGCAACGGTCAGGTCACGATCAAACCATGTACTCCAGATTCCACCTCCATAACACTCCACTCCTACCTGCAGGAAGCCTAACTTTGTCTTCTTTGAGCGTGGCTTCACCTGAGCACACATACATATACAAAGGAAACTCTGGGTTGTCCTAGTGTACATCATATATGCATCGAAATGATTATTTGGAATAATGTAGTCTGAAGAATGGCATACTATATTACTACTAGCATGCAAAACTACAATGCTGACATTTTAAATATATTTAAATCCCTTCACAGTGCACTGTGTGTCTGACCCTCTCACCCTAAGACAAGGACTGTCTGTATGAGCCCCGATCATGGAAAAACCATTTCCAGGTTTGTAGAGACCGCCCACAGCAAAGGCTATAATGGTGGAGTAATTCCTGGTTACAAAGTACTACACGAGGAAGGGGAAAGATAAAAGTGAATTAATTATATTTATTACACGGGTCTCTGGAATACTCAATTTTGATTGTTCAATGGCACCATCTAGTGGTCTGATATTGCTCAGTAACAACCGCACATCCATGTATCGGACCGCTCAAAGGTATTGAGAGCCATCGTTCATGCTTCTCGGACCACTGTTCAATATCTACAAGTCAGCTAATAAAATAATTTCAATGCAAATCAATGTTTCATGTCCATTTATTTATTTATTTGGCAAGTAGTTTTGTAATAGGCTGGATAACATGAAGTGAAACTATAATTTTCACAAAATAAACAATAGAACTCCAAAATACACCGGATGTGGGTTTCAGCTGTTCAGCGATTTATTTCATCTCACATAATTGCAACGCAAATCAATATTTCATGTTCATGTATTTATTTATTTGGTTAGCAGCCATGTAACAAGTGGTATAATTTACAGTCAGCCGGTTGTTAATCTCAAAATTAACCCTTTCAGGGTGATACAAGTCCTGATCACCCTGTCGGGATCTATTTTGTGATAACAACCGGCTGACTGTAAATGATCCCTTACTTAATATGAGCAGCATTCAGTTGTATTTTCCATTCTAGATTTTGGGTAGAAAGCTCGAAATAAATAAACAAATAAATATATCTATTGGAAAGAAATTGGTACTTTTATTCACCAAAGTGGCATTCAACTGATCACAGTGTATAGTCGGGACATTAATAACGTGAAAAATTACTATTACAATTTGAAATCAATGTTCAGAACTTCTTAAACTACTTCAAAGAGTTCTCATCATAAAATCCTCCACATGCAGCAATGACAGCTTTACAGATCCTTGACATACTAGCTGTCAGTTTGTCCAGATACTCAGGTGACATTTCACCCCACACTTCCTGTAGCACTCGCCATAGATGTGGCTGTCTTGTCGGGCACTTCTCACGCACCTTACAGTCTAGCTGATCCCACAAAAGCTCAATGGGGTTAAGATCCAGAACACTCTTTTCCAATTATCTGTTGTCCAATGTCTGTGTTTCTTTGCCCACTCTAACCTGTTCTTTTTGTTTTTCTGTTTCAAAAGTGGCTTTTTCTTTGCAATTCTTCCCATAAGGCCTGCACCCCTGAGTCTTCTCTTTACTGTTGAACATGAAACTGGTGTTGAGCGGGTAGAATTCAATGAAGCTGTCATCTGAGGACATGTGAGGTGTCTATTTCTCAAACTAGAGACTCTGATGTACTTATCCTCTTGTTTAGTTGTACATCTGGTCTTCCACATCTCTTTCTGTCCTTGTTAGAGCCAGTTGTCCTTTGTCTTTGAAGACTGTAGTGTACACCTTTGTAGGAAATCTTCAATAATTTCAAGCGTTGACTGATGAGTTTCTAAAGAAAGCTGTTTCTTTTTTGCCATTTT